>NW_020264522.1:0-2155 GCF_003255815.1 Theropithecus gelada | reverse complement strand
CCAAAGTGCTGGGATTACAGGTATGAGCCACTGCCCCTGGCTATTATTATTAAATTTGGAAAATGTACATCACATATGCCATAATCATTTCCAAGTCTTTCCAACACTTTTTTTTTAATTTCAGCTCAAAATACTAGAATGAAATGCGCACTCAAGACTAAAGAAAGTATATTCTATGCTCAAGAAAATGTACAAATATTGATTCTTTTTTCTTTTTGAGATGGAGTCTTGCTCTGCCGCCCAGACTGGAGTGCAGTGGTGTGATCTTGGCTCACTGCAACCTCCACCTCCCAGGTTCAAGCAATTCTTCTGGTTCATCCTCTCAAGTAGCTGGGATTACAGGCCCCCACCACCACACATGGATAATTTTTGTATTTTTAGTAGAGATGGGGTTTCGCCATGTTGGCCAGGATGGTCTCAAACTCCTGACTTCAGATGATCCATCCGCCTCAGCCTCCCAGAATGCTGAGATTACGGGCATGAGCCACTGCGCCCCACCTACAAATATTGATTCTATCCATGGTTTGGTGAAAACCATAAAAGTTCAGCTTATTCTCCATGGCATTGGCAGGGGTCGTGTATAAAGATGACGAAGTCCTGTCCAGCATGCTGTAGAAGGAAAGTGCTGAGTGAACGTGCTGAGTTACCCACTTAGCTGTCCCAAGTTAATAGGAATGTGGATGGACGCCGTGCACAATCAGCATGAAATTTTACGAAGACCTGATTTGAAGAAGCCACAAAGGGAGCTATGCTGGTGTCCTAAAATTGAAAAAAAAAAGTACCAAATTATATACTTCACATATTTGGACCTTTTTCTAGAAATGTTAGCCTAGTAACAAAGTACCACATAAAGAAATTTTAAAGAATTTACGGTGAACCTGCATATATTTCTTGAAGTAACCTTGCAAAGAATGAATGCAAATGCTTTACAAAGAAATATTTCCGGGCGTGAGAAGTTGAGGGAAAAGGGGGAAGGACTGCTAATGGGTACGGGGTTTCTTTTGGGGGTAATGAAAGTGTCCCGTAATTGGCTGTGCTGATAAAGGCCACACAACTCTGTGAATCTACTAAAAACCATTGAATTGTATACTTTAAGGAGGTGAATTGTATGGTACGTAAATTGTATGTATATAAATGTATAGTATGTAAATTATATCTCAATAAAAGTGTTATCGAAAAATTTGAACTTCTTTTCAAGTTCTTACTGCAAATTTAATTTTTCTTAAAGAAACATATGTAAGTGAAATGATCGCACTAAGTAAAGTATACTATTTTCAACCTCAATGTTTACAGTTTCCTCTTGGGATTTATTTTCATATACTTCTGTGGAACAGTGTGTGTTTGTGTATGTGTTGGGGGGAATAGATGGGTCCCTGTTTTCTCTCACTTTCTGTTCATTCATTTGGCAAATATTGATCAAGGCACTGCCACACTGCAGGTATTGTTTTTAGTACTAGGGATATTAAAAAATGAGCAAAACAAGCAAAAAGCCCTGCTCTCATGATGCTTACATTACCGGGTTTTCCTGCCTCAGCCCCACCCCAAGTCATCAAAACACAGACTTATTTCCAAGATACTCACTTTTTCAAGTGAGTGTAGATTTTTCTCTGTAAGAGATATATCAAGGTATATACAATATTTTTATTCCTATGCACATCTACATTTTACTTCCATTGTAATCTGCTTCCAAATTTCAACAACTTCTTTTCCATTAACAAACTAGTATAGACAGTCAACAGAAGTTTTAGAATGTCCTTTGATTCTCCATGCTTTTCCCATTATTCTTTCATTTGCTTGATGTTCATATTCTGTAGTTGCAAGGGATACAGGATTTCCCTGTGAACAATGGTATTTACCATAACATAAAATACGACTTTTTTTCCATATATTATTTACCATATATTACCATATTTTTTCCATATATTATTTACCATAACATAAAATATGACTTTTGTATGTGAATATGCATGTAAATATGTATGTAAATATGTATGCATGTAAATATGTATGTATGTAAAATGTAAAAGTTTTAGGTATGTAAATATTAGCAAAATATTACAACTTACAAAAAGTTACATACTTATAAAAAGTTGTAAGTTTGTAAATATTAGCAAAATAAGAGCTACCTCTAGGTAAATTGACTTTATGTTTTATA
>NW_020264521.1:0-2156 GCF_003255815.1 Theropithecus gelada | reverse complement strand
GTGCCCTGGCCGTGGCCTTTCCCTGGCCCTGAGTTGGCAGTGGTCTGTCCCTGGTCTTGCCACCACCCTACCCTGCCATGCACTGGATGTGTCATCAGCCTGCCCTGGCGCCACCTTGTCCCTCTCCCTAGACTTCGCTAGGCGCTGCTCTGGACCTGGTCCTAGCCCAGACCTAGCCCTGACCCTGGACCTGGCCTTTGCCCTTCATAGCCCTGGCCCTGAAGTGGACTTGGAGGTGTCCTGGCCCTGGAGTGACCTGACTCTGCCTTGGCCTGTTCTTGCCCTGCCCCTACTGTCACCTTGTCCTGTTCTGCCCTGTCCTAGTACTGACCCGGCTGTGGCGTTGACCTGCCCTACCCTGGCTTGGCTGTGCCCTGGCTCCATTCTGGCCCTGGCCCCGCCCTGTGCATGCCATGACACTACCTCAGCCTTGGCACTAGCCTGGCCCTTTCCTGGTATCAGCCCTGCTCTCTCTAAGCACCGGCTCTTGTTGTGTCCTGCACTGGCCATTCCATGCCCTGCCCTGCCCTGAGTCAGCCCTGGCCCTGTCATGGACCTGCCTTGGACCTGTCCTGGCCCTGGCCCTTCCCTGCTTCAGACTTTGCCCTGGTTCTCCCCTGGCCCTGACCGTGATATACCTGGCCCTGCCCTGACACTCTCCTGGACCCTGGCTGTGCCAAGAACCTGCACTGTTGTTGCCCTTGTTTTGCTACTGTCCCGAACCTGGTCTTGCCCAGGCTGTGGCCATGGCCCTGTCCCTGCCCTGGCTATTCCCTGGCCCTGCTCAGGTCTTGGCACTGTCCTGGCCCTGCCCTGCCTTGGCCCTATGCTTTCCTTGCCCTGCCTTGCCTGCCCTGGTCCTGCCTTGGCCCTACTCTAGCTTTGACCCTGCCCTGGCCCTACTTTGGCTTTCACCCAACCTTGCCTGGGCACTGTGCTGGATCTGGCCATAGCACAGATCTGGCTGTGGCCCTGGCCCTGCCATGGCCCTGTCCCAGACCCTAGCCCTGCCAGGTACCTGTCCTGGCCCTGCTCTGGGCCTGGCTTTGTCCTTGGTTCTTAGATGACCCTGGCCCTGACCCTGCCCTTGCCCTGGCAGTGGCCTTGGACATGTCCGTGGTCCTAACCCCGGCCCTGCCCTGGAGCTGTCACTGTCTTGGCCCTGCCTTGGCCCTGGCCCTGGCCCTGCCACAGTCATAGACCTGCCCTGGTTGGTCATGCCCTGCCTTAACCCAGTGCTACCCTGGGCCTGCTCCACCCTGCCCTGGCTCTGCCCTGACTTTGGCCATGCCCTGACCCCGCCTTGGCCCTCACACTGGCCCTAGTGCAAACCTGNAACCTGGTCCTTGCTCTGGCCTTGGCCCGGCATTGACCACTGCTCCTGACCCTGGTCTTGCCATGGCCCTGGCCTTGCCAATGATCCTGGCAGTCCTGGTCTTGTCCCTGTCTTGGCCCTGGCCTGACCCTGGCCCTGAAGTGGATTTGAAGGTATCCTGTCCCTGATTTAATCTTGCTCTGCCTTCGCCCGTCCCTCTCCTGGCCCCACCATGGCACTGCCCCTTCCCTGGCTCTGCCCTGGTCTTGTGCTTACCCTGACCGAGACCTTGGCCCTGCCCCAGCCTTGTCCCAGACCTGGCCATGTCCCTGCCCCTGCCCTGGGCCGGTGCTGGCACTGGCATGGACCCTGGACATGGCTCTTGTCTACTTAAGGCCATACCCTGGCCCAGCCCTTCTCCTGACCCTGTCCTGGCCCTAATTTGCCCTGGCCCTACCCTGGCATGCTGCTCTGGCCCCACCCCTGACCCTGTCTCTGTCCTGGCTCTAGCCAAGTTCCTGGTCCTGCCATGGCCGTGTTCCCGACATTGCCCTTTCCTGGTCCTGGCCCTGGCCCTGCCCTGGACCTGCTCTGGCCCTGGTCTGAACTCCAGCCCTGCAATGGACCTTCCTATACCCTGCCTAGACCCTGACTCTGGCTCTGGCCCTGCCTCTGCCCTGGCCATACCCTTGCCCTGGCCTGGACTCTGGTCCTGGTCCTTGTCCTGCCCCAGCCGTGGCCCCGGCCCTGTCTTGCCTGTACCCTGTTCTATCCTGGGCTGGCTCTGCCGTGGACTGGTCTTGCTATTGCCCTGCCCTAGCCTGCCTTGCTTGTGCCCTAG
>NW_020264520.1:0-2130 GCF_003255815.1 Theropithecus gelada | reverse complement strand
CTCAGCAGTTTCTCAGAAAGCTTCTCTCCAGATTTCATCTGAGGATATTTCCTTTTCACCATAGCCCTCTTTGGGCTTCCAAATATCACTTTGGCAATTCTACAAGAACTGTCTTAGCGAAAGGCTTCTTGAGGGGAAAGCTGTAACTCTATGAGATGATTTCACAGAACACAAAGAAGTTTCTCAGCCGGCTTCCTTCTGTTTCTTATCGGAGGATATTTACTTTGGCCCTATAGTCCTCAAAGGGATCCGAAATATCTGTTCTCAGATTCCACAGAAATAAGGCTAGCAAAGAGATCCACGACATACAGATGTAACTCTGTGAGATGAATTAACGGAACACTCAGCAGTTTCTCAGAAAGCTTCTTACCAGATTTCATCTGAGGATATTTCCTTTTTCACCGTAACCCTCTATGGGCNTGTGAGATGAATTAACGGAACACTCAGCAGTTTCTCAGAAAGCTTCTTACCAGTTTTCATCTGAGGATATTTCCTTTTTCACCGTAACCCTCTATGGGCCTCCAAATATCACTTTGCCAATTCAAAAAGAACTGTCTTAGCGAAAGGCTTCTTGAGGGGAAAGCTGCAACTCTGTGAGATAATTACACAGAACAGAAAGAAGTTTCTCAGAAAGCTTCTTTATCTTTGTTATCGGAGGATATTTCCTTTGGCCCTATAGTCTTAAAAGGCATCCGAGATATCTGTTCTCAGATTCCACAGAAATAAGGCTAGCAAAGAGATCCACGAAATACAGAGGTAATACTGTGAGGTGAATTAACAGAACACTCAGCAGTTTCTCAGAATGCTTCTTGCCAGATTTCATCTGAGGATATTTCCTTTTTCACCGTAGCACTCTATGGGATTCCAAATTTCAGTTTGCCAATTCCACAGGAACTGTCTTAGTGAAAGGCTTCTTGAGGGGAAAGGTGTAAGTCTGTAAGATGATTTCACAGAACACAAAGAAGTTTCTCAGAATGCTTCTTTCTCTTTGTTATCGGAGGATAATTCCTTTGGCCCTATAATCTTCAAAGGGATCAGAAATATCTGTTCTCAGATTTCACAGAAATAAGGCTATCAAATACATCCAAGAAATAGAGATGTAAATCTCTAAGATGAATTAACAGAACACTCAGCAGTTTTTCAGAAAACTTCTTTCCACATTTCATCTGAGGTTATTTCCTTTTTCACCATAGCCCTCTACGGGCTTGAAAATATCACATTGCCAATTCCACAAGAACTATCTTAGCGAAAGGCTTCTTGAGGGGAAAGCTGTAACTCTGTGAGATGATTTCACAGAACACAAAGAAGTTTCTCAGAACGATTCTTTCTCTTTCTTATCGGAGTTTATTTTTTTTGGCCCTATACTCTTCAAAGGGATCCGAAATATCTGTTCTCAGATTCCACAGAAATAAGGCTAGCAAAGAGATCCACGAAATACAGATGTAAATCTGTGAGATGAATTAACAGAACACTAAGCAGTTTCTCAGAAAGCTTCTATCCAGATTTCATCTGAGGATATTTCCTTTTTCACCATAGCCCTCTATGGTTTTCCAAATATCACTTTGCCAATTCCACAAGAACTGTATTAGCGAAAGGCTTCTTCAGCGGAAAGCTGTAACTCTGTGAGATGATTTCACAGAACACAAAGAAGTTTCTCAGAAAGCTTCTTTCTCTTTGTTATCGGAGGACATTTCCTTTGGCCCTCTAGTCTTCAAAGGGATCCGAAATATCTGTTCACAGATCCAACAGAAATAAGGCTAGCAAAGAGATCCACGAAATACATTTGTAACTCTGTGAGATGAATTAACAGAACACTCAGCAGTTTCTTTGAAAACTTCTTTCCGGATTTCATCTGAGGATATTACCCTTTTCACCATAGCCCTCTATTTGCTTCCAAATATCACTTTGCCAATTCCACAAGAACAGTCTTACCAAAGGCTTCTTGAGGGGAAAGCTGTAACTCTGTGAGATGATTTCACAGAACACAAAGAAGTTTCTCAGAAATCTTCTTTCTCTTTGTAATCGGAGGATATTTCCTTTGGCCCTATAGTCTTCAAAGGGATCCGTAATATCTGTTCTCAGATTCCACAGAAATAAGGCTGGCAAAGAGATCCCCGAAATACAAATGTA
>NW_020264519.1:0-2156 GCF_003255815.1 Theropithecus gelada | reverse complement strand
GGGGCTGCCACCATTTCCCAGGAGTAGCCTTGTGGGCTTCGGGTCCTGGGCTCTCAAGGGAAGGGGAAACTGAGGCTAAGGTGGGCAGATGCAGCTGTGATGGCAGACCCAGTCCTAAACCCAGCCTCACTGAGGGGGAAGCCCTGATCTGAGATGCTCTCTTGGGATTTGTTACTTCCCCACTTGGCAGATGAAGGGAGGGGTGGCCGGGCTTCCCAGTGCCTCCTTCCACTTGTCCTCATGGCCTCTAACCCCACAGGGTCCACAGGGAACAGCTGGCAAGGGCTGGGAGGCTTGGCTGGCTGTGGGGAAAGGCAGTATTGTATGGGAAATACGTGACTCAGAGGCACCGAGGAGACAACTTACCAATGATAGTGCTTTCATTTGAAGATAAATCTGCAAATAACTTCGTCTTGTTTCTTTAGAGTCTGAAAGCCATTTCCATGAATAACCACATGGTAGGATCTGCAAGGACAACATTCAAAAGTCTGAGTGTGGAAGAGTGGAGGGCTGCTTCCCCTCTGACCTCCCTGATCTTGGAGATCCTCCCCCAAAACTGAATTTGCAGAGGCTCCTGTAAGGAAGGAGCAGTGTTTGACCAACATCTATGTGTCCACTGGGTCAAATCTTCATCTGGTGTCACTGAGGGTCCAGGAGGAGGCAGCTGGGCCTTGAGCACACTCAAGGACTCTCTCCCTACCATCCCTGAACCAACACGCTCAGGAAAGGCCTTGGTCCCTGCACAGTGCAGGCTCAAAGTGCTATTCCTGCCCTGAAATCTGTGGTGCTCCCTCAGGCCCCAGGGGTACTGGCCATGCACTCAGCCAGGCCCTCCCTGATGTAAGGTGTAAGTGGAGCCATAATGCTGCCTGAAGACACCATGTCTCATGACTCAGCTGGGTGCCCAAGCCTAGATGCCTCCTTCAGGGTTGCTGAACACTCGGGGTCTCTCCTCCCTGTCTTTCTGTGTGCCTGTGGCAGGGAGGACACCCACAGGGGCAGGGGCAGGGCCAGGACTGCTCAGGGGAATCTATCACAGAGGCCCAGTTTTAGCTGCTATTCCAGAGACCTACAGGTGATTCCTCACCTCCTGCTCTTCCTGACCCAGCAAGGACCACAGGGCACCCACCCTGAGGTTCAGGAAGTGTGTCCTTCCACCATTGTGACTCCCACCCTGAGACAAATACCACAGGGGACATAGGACAGGTGGGGCTGGCCCCAGGAGCCAGCTGGGGTTCCCGCAGGTCTGAAGCTGCCAAGGGCATTGGCCTCCACGCCTGCCTCCTGGCCCAGGCCCCGCTCATTCCAGTCCCTGTGGATGCCTGGGGTGCCCCTGGTCCATGCACCCAAGGAAAGCTTCCTGTGAACCCTGCTTCCTGCCTTCCTGCAGCATCACACCTTCAAGGCGGGCTGTGGGTGAAGCTGGCCTGCTGACATGCTTTCTGAGGCTTTCAAGTACTTTCAAAAATGGGGGCCCACAGTTAAAAGCCTGAACATTTCCCCTAAATATCTAGATTTCTAGCTTTCTTGGAAAATGGGAAATTCAGGCCTCAGTGGGTTTGTGTTTCTCCATGTCAGCTCCTGGCTGGGACCTAGGGAACCATGCTCCTCAGATGAGGAGCTCCGAGGCCTGCCTCACTCCAAAGACCCGCACACTGACTGCTGACATCAGCCAGCTAGGCCTGGCCTGCTCTTCCCGCTCAAGGTGCCAGCCCAGCCCTTGTGGGCACCCACTTGATGGATACTATGCTGTCCTCGGAAGACCCTGGGCCTGGTGGGGGCACTGAGGCTGTGAGAGAGCAGGAAAGGCCAGCTTGGTGCCCTGTGCTGAGCAAGCAGACCTGGCCCCGCCTCAGGGCAAGTATCAGGTCCTCTCCCACCACTAAGACCGACAGCAGCTGCTCCCAAAGCTGATGCCATCAGGTAGCATTTTCAATATCTTCCTCGCTCAGATGTCCAAAGGGCCCTGGCCAGCCGGACCTGGGCTCAGTGTGTGCCCGGGAGGGAGCAACTGGGCCCCTTGGTCAGCCCCTTGGTCAGCCTGCGCCCCTTGGTCAGCCCAACTCGGCCACCCTGAGCAGGACTGAGGGCTGCCCCAAAGCTTCAGTTGGGGTGGTTGCAAATTACATTCTAGGCTGTGTTAGGGCTATGTATTC
>NW_020264518.1:0-2156 GCF_003255815.1 Theropithecus gelada | reverse complement strand
GAGGTAGTGTGTGTGTTAGTGACCATGAGTGTTAGTGTCTGTGAGAGTGACAGTGTGAGTGTGCAAGTGTGAGTGTCCATGTGAGTGTAAGTGTGTGAGGGTAAGTGTGAGTGAAAATGTGAGGGAGAGAGAATGTGAGTGTGAGTAGGGTTGAGTGTGTGAGTGAGTGTGAGTGTACATGTGAGTGTGAGTGTGTGAAGTTGAATGTGGGTGAGGGTGTGAGAGTGTGGATGTGAGTGGGATGAGTGAGTGAGTGTGTTTTTGAGTGAGAATGTGAGTGACTGTGAGTGAGAGTGAGAATGTGTGAGTGTGAGTGAGTATGGGTTTGAGTGTGCATGTGTGTGTGAGTGTGTTTGTGAGTGTGAGTGAGTGTGTATGAAGGAATGTGAGTTGAAATGTGTGTGAGTGAAAGTGAGTGGGTCTGAGTATGTGTTTGTGGAGTGAGAATGTGAGTGTGAGAGTGTGAATGAGTGTGAGTGAGTGTGTGAGTGGTTGCGAGTGTGTGCGAGTGTGAGGGTGCTTGTGTGTGTCTGATTATGAATGTGTGAGTGTGAGTGTGTTTATGTGAGTGTGAGTGAGTGAATGTGTGTGTGAGTGTTTGTGAGCTGGGTGACCTGTGGTATTACAACAAAAAAATAAAAACGGGCCATCGAGAATCATTCCTTTTCCCTCACGGAAGAAAAAGCCTACCCAACAGCCCCTGCACTATGCCCCAGGGACCATGGCCTAACCGGATTGAAACCAGGGTATGTCTTGGTAACACTATGGGTGACCTAAAGAAGGAAGAAAGCCCCAGAGGGGAAGTTAAGCTTTGAGGAAGCAAGCTGGTACACTTGTGACAGAAAAATTAAAAGAAAATCACACCACTTAGAAGCCTTCCTGGGTCCCACACGGACAACAGTGCCTTCATATCAGACCCTGCACTGGACCCTGGAGACCATGGCATCCATGATTCTAAATCAGGGTGCATCTTGAGCCATGCAAGGGTACTCCAAAACGGACAGAAAGAACCTGAGTGGAAGGTGAGTTTAGAAGGGGGGCAGATGAGGCTCCTGTGTCAGAAAAAGGAAAAAATGTATGCCAGCGAGGAGCCTCCCTGGCCTCCCCAGGGATGTAAGTGCCTTTCCATCATACACAGCAATGTTTTTCATGTTCCCCTGGGTTCCCTGGTTCAAACCCAGTGTGCCAATGGGGCCTGTTGGCCCGGAGGCTTCTGGGTGTACAATAATGTTGGATTGAGGGGAGGTGGGGCATATGGGGCAGAAAAAAATGAAACGTGCCACCATGAAGTGTTCCTGAGCCTCCACGGGTGTAAGTGCCTTCCCATGAGCCCCTGAAATGGTACATGAAGATCCTGTCATCCCTGCTTCGAATACAGGGTGTCTTGGGTCAGGTACGGTACCACAAATCACAGAGAAGGCCCCTGATGGGAAGATAAGGTTTGAGGGAGCAATGGTGAGACACCTGATGGAGAAAAAAGAAACTGTGAGTGAGTGTGAGTCAGAGTGAGTGTGATTGTAAGTATGTCAGTGTGTGTGAGTAAGTTTGTATGAGTAAGTGTGTGAGTGTGAGTGTGTGTCCGAGTGTGAGTGAGTGTGGGTGAGTGTGACTGATAGTGAGTGTGTCTGTGAGTGAATGTAACAGTGGAAGTGAGTGAGTATGGGAGTGTGAGTGTGCATGTGAGTGTGTGATGTGAGGGGGAGTGTGAGTGAAAGTGTGAGTGAGAGTTTGAGTGTGGGTGGGGTTGTGTGAGTGAGTTTGAATGTGAGTTTCTGAGTGAGAACGTGAGTGACTGTGAAAGTGTGAGTCTGTGACTGTGAGTGTGTGTGAGTGTGAGTGTGTGTGAGAGTGCATGTGAGTGAGTGTGTGTGATGGAAAGTGTGAGTGTAAGTGTGTGTAAGGGAAAGTGAGTGTCAGTGTGTGAGTTTGTGAGTGGGAGTGGGAGTGAGTGAGAGTGTGAGAGTGAGTGACTGTGAGGGTGAGAGACCTTGAATGTGAGTGTTTGTGAGTGTGACAGTGTGAGTGTGTGAGTGTGAGTGAGTGTGAGTGTGTGAGGGTGAGTATGAGTGAAAGTGTGAGTGAGTGAGAGTGTGGGTGTGAGTGGGAGTGAGTGTGAGTGTGAGTTTGTGAGCGAGAATGTGAGTGAGGCACTGTAA
>NW_020264517.1:0-2156 GCF_003255815.1 Theropithecus gelada | reverse complement strand
CAACTGAGGATATTTCCTTTTTCACCATAGCCCTCTATGGGCTTCCAAATATCACTTTGCCAATTCCACAAGAACTGTCTTAGCGAAAGGCTTCTTGAGGGGAAAGCTGTAACTCTGTGAGTTGATTTCACAGAATACAAAGAAGTTTCTCAGAAAGCTTCTTTCTCTTTGTTATCGGAGGATATTTCCTTTGGCCCTATAGTCTTCAAATGATCCGAAATATCTGGTCTCAGATTCCACAGAAATAAGGCTGGCAAAGAGATCCACGAAATACCGATGTAACTCTGTGAGATGAATTAACAGAACACTAAGCCGTTTCTCAGAAAACTTCTTTCCAGATTTCATCTTAGGATATTTCCTTTTTCACCATAGCCCTCTATGGGCTTCCAAATATCACTTTGCCAATTCCGCAAGAACTGTCTTAAGGAAAGGCTTCTTGAGGGGAAAGCTGTAACTCCGTGAGATGATTTCACAGATCACAAAGAAGTTTCTCAGAAAGCTTCTTTCTCTTTGTTATCGGAGGATATTTCCTTTGGCCCTATAGTCTTCAAAGGCATCCGAAATATCTGTTCTCATATTCCACAGAAATAAGGCTAGCAAAGAGATCCACGAAATACAGATGTAACTCTGTGACATGAATTAACAGAACACTAAGCAGTGTCTCAGAAAACTTCTTTCCAGATTTCAGCTGAGGATATTTTTTTTTTCAACTTAGCCCTCTATGGGCTTCCAAATATCACTTTGCCAATTCCACAAGAACTGTCTTAGCGAAAGGCTTCTTGAGGGGAAAGCTGTAACTCTGAGAGATGATTTCACAGAACACAAAGAAGTATCTCAGAAAGCTTCTTTCTCTTTGTTATCGCCGGATATTTCCTTTGGCCCTATAGTCTTCAAAGTGGTCCGAAATATCTCTTCTCAGATTCCACAGAAATAAGGCTAGCAAAGAGATCCAGGAAACACAGGTGTAACTCTCTGAGATGAATTAACCTAACACTAAGAAGTTTCTCAGAAAGCTTCTTTCCAGATTTCATCTGAGGATATTTCCTTTTTCACCATAGCCCTCTATGGCTTTCCAAATATCACTTTGCCAATTCCACAAGAACTGTCTTAGCGAAAAGCTTCTTGAGGGGAAAGCTGTAACTCTGTGAGATGATTTCACAGAACACAAAGAAGTTTATCAGAAAGCTTCTTTCTCTTTCTTATCGGAGGATATTTCCTTTGCCCCTATAGTCTTCAAAGGGATCAGAAATATATGTTCTCAGCTTCCACAGAAATAAGGCTAGCAAAGAGATCCACGAAATACAGATGTAACTCTGCAACTGGAGGTCACACATCCCAGAGAAGTTTCTCAGAAAGCTTCTTTTCAGATTGCATCTGCAGATATTTCCTTTTTCACCATACCCGTCTATGTGCTTCCATTATATCACTTTGCCAATTCCACAAGAACTGTCTTAGTGAAAGGCTACTTGAGGGGAAAGCTGTAACTCTGTGAGATGGTTTCACAGAACACAAAGAACTTTCTCAGAAAGCTTCTTTCTCTTTCTTATCGGAGGATATTTCCTTTGACACTATAGTCTTTAAGGGGACTCGAAATATCTGTTCTCAGATTCCACAGAAATAAGACTAGCAAAGAGATCCACGAAATACAGATGTAACTGTGTGAGATGAATTAACACAACACTAAGCAGTTTCTCATAAAGCTTCTTTCCAGATTTCATCTGAGGATATTTCCTTTATCAAGATAGCCCTCTAAGGGCTTCCAAATATCACTTTGCCAATTCCACAAGAAGTGTCTTAGCGAAAGGCTTCTTGAGAGGAAAGTTGTAGCTCTGTGCGATGATTTCTCAGAACACAAAGAAGTTTCTCAGAAAGCTTCTTTCTCTTTGTTATCGGAGGATATTTCCTTTGGCCCTATAGACTTCAAAGGGATCCGAAATATCTCTTCTCAGATTCCACAGAAATAAAGCTATCAAAGAGATCCACGAAATACAGATGTAACTCTGTGAGATGAATTAACACAACACTAAGCAGTTTCTCAGAAAGCTTCTTTCCAGATTTCATCTGAGGATATTTCCTTTATCAAGATAGCCCTCTAAGGGCTTCCAAATGTCACTTTGCCAATTCCACAAGAACTGTCTTAGCCAAAGGCTTCTTGA
>NW_020264516.1:0-2157 GCF_003255815.1 Theropithecus gelada | reverse complement strand
AAAGTTCTTGTGGAATTTGCAAAGTGATATTTGGAAGCCCATAGAAGGCTATGGTGAAAAAGTAAATATCCTCCAATGAAATCTAGCAAGAAGCTTTCTGAGAAACTGCTTAGTGTTCTGTGAGTTCTTCTAACAATGTTACAGCTTTCCCCTCAAGAAACCGCCCGCTAAGCCTGTTCTTCGGGAATTCGCAAAGTGATATTTGGAAGGCCTTAGAGGGTTATGGTGAAAAAGGAAGTATAATCGGAGAAAAACTGGAAAGAAGCTTTCTGAAAAACTGCTGAGTGTTCTGTTAATTCATCTCCCAGAGTTACATCTGTATTTCGTGGATCTCTTTGCTAGCCTTATTTCTGTGGTATCTGAGAACAGATAATTCGGATCCCTTTGAAGATTCTAGGGCCAAAGGAAATATCCTCCGATAACAAAGAGAAAGAATCTTTCTGAGAAACTTCTTTGTGTTCTTGAAATCATCTCAGAGAGTTACAGCTTTCCCCTCAAGAAGCCTTTCGCTAAGACAGTTCTTGTGGAATTGGGAAAGTGATATTTGGAAGCCCATAGAGGGCTATGGTGAGAAAGGAAATATCCTCAGATGAAATCTGGAAAGAAGCTTTATGATAAACTGCTTAGTGTTCTGTGAATTTATCTTACAAAGTTACAGCTTTTCCTCAAGAAGCCGCATGCTAAGCCTGTTCTTGTGGAATTCGCAAAGTGATATTTAGAAGCCCATAGAGGGCTATGGTAAAAAGGAAATATCCTCATAGAAAAACTGGAAAGAAGCTTTCTGAGAAACTGCTTTGTGATGTGTGACTTACACTCACAGAGTTACATCAGTATTTCGTGGATCTCTTTGCTAGCCTTATTTCTGTGGAATCTGAGAACAGATAATTCGGATCCCTTTGAAGACTCTAGGGCCAAAGGAAATATCCTCCGATAACAAAGAGAAAGAAGCTTNCTGAGAAACTTCTTTGTGTTCTGTGAAATCATCTCACAGAGTTACAGCTTTCGCCTCAAGAAGCCTTTCGCTAAGACAGTTCTTGTGGAATTGGCAAATTGATATTTGGAAGCCCATAGAGGGCTATGGTGAAAAAGGAAATAACCTCAGATGAAATCTGTAAAGAAGCTTTCTGAGAAACTGCTTAGTGTTCTGTTAATTCACCTCACAGAATTACATCTGTATTTCGTGGATCTCTTTGCTAGCCTTTTTTCTATGGAATGTGAGAACAGATATTTCGGATCCCTTTGAAGACTATAGGGCCAAAGGAAATATCCTCCGATAAAAAAGTGAAAGAAACTTTCTGAGACACTTCTTTGTGTTCTGTGAAATCATCTTACAGAGTTACTGCTTTCCCCTCAAGAAGCCTTTCGATAAGACAGTTCTTGTGGAATTGACAAAGAGATATTTGGAAGCCCATAGAGGGCTATGGTGAAAAAGGAAATATCCTCAGATGAAATCTGGAAAGAAGCTTTCTGAGAAACAGCTTAGTGTTCTGTTAATTCATCTCACAGAGTTACATCTGTATTTCCTGGATCTCTTTGCTAGCCTTCTATCTGTGGAATCTGAGAACAGATATTTCGGATCCCTTTGAACGCTATAGGGCCAAAGGAAATATCCTCCGATAACAAAGAGAAAGAAGCATTCTGAGAAACTTCTTTGTGTTGTGTGAAATCATCTCAGAGAGTTACAGCTTTCCCCTAAACAAGCCTTTCGCTAAGGCAGTTCTTGTTTAATTGACAAAGAGATATTTGGAAGCCCATAGAGGGCTATGGTGAAAAAGGAAATATCCTCCGATGAAATCTGGAAACAATCTTTCTGAGAAACTGCTCTGTGATGTGTGACTTCTACTCACAGAGTTACATCTGTATTTCGTGGATCTCTTTGCTAGCCTTCTTTCTGTGTTATCTGAGAACAGATATTTCGCTTCCCTTTGAAGACTATAGGGCCAAAGGAAATATCCTTCGATAACAAAGAGAAAGAAGCTTTCAGAGAAACTTCTTTGTGTTCTGTGAAATCATCTCACAGAGTTACATCTTTCCGCTGAAGAAGCCTTTCGCTAAGACAGCTCTTGTGGAATTGACAAAGTGATATTTGGAAGCCCATAGAGGGCTATGGTGAAAAAGGAAATATCCTCAGATGAAATCTGGAAAGAAGCTTTCTGT
>NW_020264515.1:0-2156 GCF_003255815.1 Theropithecus gelada | reverse complement strand
TGGAAAGAAGCTTTCTGAGAAACTGCTCTGTGATGTGTGACTTCCACTCACAGAGTTACATCTGTATTTCGTGGATCTCTTTGCTAGCCTTATTTCTGTGGAATCTGAGAACAGATATTTCGGATCCCTTTGAAGAGTATAGGGCCAAAGGAAATATCCTCCGAAAACAAAGAGAAAGAATCTCTCTAAGAACATTCTTTGTGTTCTGTGAAATCATCTCACAGAGATACAGCTTTCCCCTCAGGATGCCTTTCGCTGAGACAGTTCTTGTGTAATTGGCAAAGTGATATTTGGAAGCCCATAGAGGGCTATGGTGAAAAAGGAAATATCCTCAGTTGAAATCTGGAAAGAAGCTTTCGGAGAAACTGCTTAGTGTTCTGTTAATTCATCTCACAGAGTTACATCTGTAGTTCGTGGATTTCTTTGCTAGCCTTATTTCTGTGGAATCTGAGAACAGATATTTCGGATCCCTGTGAAGACTATAGTGCCAAAGGTAATATCCTCCGATAACAAAGAGAAAGAAGCTTTCTGAGAAACTTCTTTGTGTTCTGTGAAATCATCTCCAAGAGTTACAGCTTTCCCCACAAGAAGCCTTTCGCTAAGACAGTTCTTGTGGAATTGGCAAAGTGATATTTGGAAGGCCATCGAGGGCTATGGTGAAAAAGGAAATATCCTCAGCTGAAATCTGGAAAGAATCTTTATGAGAAACTGTTGAGTGTTCTGTTAATGCATCTCACAGAGTTTCATCTGTATTTCTTGGATCTCTTTGCTAGCCTTATTTCTGTGGAATCTGAGAATAGATATTTCGAATCCCTTTGAAGACTATAGGGTCAAAGGAAATATCCTAGGGTAACAAAGAGAAGGAAGCTTTCTGAGAAACTTCTTTGTGTTCTGTGAAATCATCTCACAGAGTTACAGCTTTCCCCTCAAGAATCCTTTCGCTAAGACAGTTCTTCTGGAATTGGCAAAGTGATATCTGCAAGCCCATAGAGAGCTATCGTGAAAAGGAAATATCCTCAGATGAAATCTGGAAAGAATCTTTCTGAGAAACTGCTTAGTGTTCTGTTAATTCACCTCACAGAGTTACATCTGTATTTCGTGGATCTCTTTGCTAGCCTTATTTATGTGCAATCTGAGAACAGATAGTTCGGGTCCCTTTGAAGACTATAGGGCCAAAGGAAATATCCTGCGATAACAAATAGAAAGAAGCTTTCTGAGAAACTTCTTTGTGTTCTGTGAAATCGTCTTCCAGAGTTACAGCTTTCGCCTCAGGAAGCCTTTCGCTAAGTCAGTTCTTGTGGAATTGGCAAAGAGATATTGGGAAAAACATAGAGGGCTATGGTGAAAAAGGAAATATCCTCAGATGAAATCTGGAAAGAAGCTTTCTGAGAAACTGCTCTGTGATGTGTGACTTCCACTCACAGAGTTACATCTGTATATCGTGGATCTCTTTGCTAGCCTTATTTCAGTGGAATCTGAGAACAGATATTTCGGATCCCTTTGAAGACTATAGGGCCAAAGGAAATATCCTCCGGTAAGAAAGAGAAAGAAGCTTTCTGAGAAACTTCTGTGTGTTCTGTGAAATCGTCTCACAGAGTTACAGGTTTCCCCTCAGGAAGCCTTTCGCTAAGACAGTTCTTGTGGAATTGGCAAAGTGATATTTGGAAGCACATAGAGGGCTATGGTGAAAAAGGAAATATCCTCTGATAAAATCTGGAAAGAAGCTTTCTGAGAATCTGCTTAGTGTTCTGTTAATTCATCTCACAGAGTTACATCTCTATTTTGTGAATCTCTTTGCTAGCCTTATTTCTGTGGAATCTCAGAACAGATATTTCGTATCCCTTTAAAGACTATAGGGCCAAAGGGTATATCTTCCTATAACAAATAGAAAGAAGCTTTCTGAGAAACTTCTTTGTGTTCCGTGAAATCATCTCAGAGACTTACAGCTTTCCCCTCAAGAAGCCTTTCTCTAAGTCTGTTCTTGTGGAATTGGCAAAGAGATATTGGGAAAACCATAGAGGGCTATGGTGAAAAAGGAAATATCCTCAGATGATATCTAGTAAGAAGCTTTCTGAGAAACTGCTCTGTGATGTGTGACTTCCACTCACAGAGTTACATCTGTATATCGTGGATCTCTTTGCTAGCCTTATTTCTGT
>NW_020264514.1:0-2157 GCF_003255815.1 Theropithecus gelada | reverse complement strand
CACTGGGCCTGAAGGGCTGAATCTGGAATTTAATCTGTGAAGTTCTTTTCAAATGTGTTGGGCTATGTAATCAAATCTTTATTCCAATTAAATGTAAAGGAGCCTCTGGCTATGGGCTCCCTTGTCGGGCATCACAGCTCCAGGGAGTAAGAATGGGAAGGAGAGGCCCAGAGCCTCTCCACATTCTCCACGCTAATTCAACACGTCATCATAAGGAAAGGCACTCCAGCAGGAGAGGTGTGCATGGGAAGAACTGGGTGGGCCCCGACACAAGTATGATCCCCATGGCATCACAGCTGCCTCAGCCAATAGGCAAAAGACAATGGTGGCCACCTGGACAGGCCACCGGATGTGATGACGCACCCCAAGCCCTAGTCCCACAGCAGCCAGAGACCACCTGCTGCTCATCCCAGGTAAAACAGGCAGAGCTGCCCGAGCCCTCAAAAAGTGGAAGAATTAAGGCAATTCCCGTGATTCCCACGACACACATGACACTCCTCGCAGACAGACACAGGCTTTGCTGTGAAAGTGCAGAGGACGGTGCAGTCCCTAGGTGGGCTGCTTCTTCCAATGATCGGGGAAGAAACCAGATCCGTTTCCTTGTAGGAGAATCATTTGTACCATGACTAGACAGAAGACAGAAGGTGGCTGATGCAATCAAATCACCAAGCACCACACGGCTGCTTCTTCAAGGAGGACCTGGGAACTTGCAGCCACCCGCGTAGGGGCCGCAGTGTTTACAATGGAGACACGGGTGACTGAGGTCTGGCTTCCTCAGGGAAGCTAAATTTGAACTTTCACCACTGAGGAATCGGTCATTTACAGTCACTCACCCTCAATGCAGAAGAGAGCGCAAGACACTGCACCAGGCTTCAACACTCAGGGTTAGGGTCTGGGTCAAATGCACAAGTTTTACAAAATGTATTTACTTGGGATGCCAGAAGAGATGTAGCTTCACAAACCCCCCCCCCCCCCCAACCAAGGGATTGCTTAGCCCCTTCACCAGTGGATCTCACCAACGGATGACACATCCACACCTCATCCATGGCAGCACAGAAAACCCCTAGGAAGACAGCCACTCCCACCAAGCTTCCTAGCTTTGGTGTTTTAAATCTACATCTCATACATGAGATTACACTCCTCCAAGCAACAGACATTGCGACTGTCATTTCACCCAAAAGGGCTTTAGGTAATGACACGCGGCCCAGGCACCAGAGGTCACCGGCCACCTTACTCTAGCCTAATTTCTTTGTGCCTGTATGGAGGCTTCACAGATACAGCCCGGTCACATTAATGACCCTATGAGAAGCTCAGGGCATAGACGAACTCAGTGCTGAAGTTTTCCACATTTATCACTCTTTTGTTTTATCCAGAAGACAGCTGAGAAAGGCTGGGGCAGATCATCTCCTCGAGTGTAATGACTGCAGCCACTTTTCTTCACCCCAGGTCACCCCTGTCACACACTTTTGAGAAACCAAAGCAATTCTGTTCTCTTCACTCTGGGTTCCAAGTACCAAATCCCTCCGTTTTATCAATTAGATTATCAAGCAGCCATTTGTAATCTGGAATGCAATCTGATACAAAATTTAAAATTAATTTAGGTTGCCGTAATAGCTCCTATTTACGTTATAGACAAGGCATGAATGAAAAGTAATCTGTTTGTTCATAGGACCAATTTTGTAAACAAACCAATTACTCAAGCAATGATTGTCTTCAGTCAGATGCAAATTTGCTCATAAAAGATTTTCCAGTAGGAATTTTTAAATCCATGATCTGTATTTCCTGAGCGTGTCTCTTGTACCTCCCTGAGTGCACAGCAGGACTTCCCAGGGCATCCCATCAGCAGGCCCACTGAACAGAGTAAGCCCGCAGCCCCCAGCCCAGGAATCAAGTCCGAGCCCCAGCAGCCGCTCGTCCAGCCGGGGCTTCCTCACCCAGCACAGCACCCAGAGGTCTTCCAGGTTTAATGCCACGTGTGCATGGAAATTAGAGTGCTGGAAGGAGCACAGTGGACATTCTACAAATGCAAATTCCCTCCTGGAACAGCCCAGCAACCCTCTGTACCTTCCTCAAAGTACCCACGCCAGGCAGGCATAGAGAGTCTAATGGAGTGCCTAGGAATCAGCATTTAACATGATTCTGATGAACAAAAAAGTT
>NW_020264513.1:0-2157 GCF_003255815.1 Theropithecus gelada | reverse complement strand
GAAGGAAGGAAGGAAGGAAGGAAGGAAGGAAGGAAGGAAGGAAGGAAGGAAAGAAAGAAAAAGAAAGAAAGAAAGAAAGAAAGAAAGAAAGAAAGAAAGAAAGAAAGAAAGAAAGAAAGAAAGAGAAAAAGAGGGAGAAAGAGAGAGAGAAAGAAACAAAAGAAAGAAAGAAGGAGGATAGACAGTAAAGAACTAGCAGGCTCGATAGGACGGAGCAAGATGGCCGAATAGGAGCAGCTCCAGTCTTCAACTCCCAGCGCCAGCGACACAGAAGACCGGTGATTTCGGCATTTTCAACTGAGGTACTGGGTTCATCTCACTGGGGAGTGCCGGACGATTGGTACTGGTCAGCTGCTGCAGCCCGACCAGCGAGAGCTGAAGCAGGGCGAGGCATTGCCTCACCTGAGAAGCGCAAGGGGGAAGGGAATCCCTTTTCCTAGCCAGGGGAACTGAGACACACAACACCTGGAGAATCGGGTAACTCCCACCCCAATACTGCGCTTTGAGCAAACAGGCACACCAGGAGATCATATCCCACACCTGGCCGGGAGGGTCCCACACCCACGGAGCCTCCCTCATTGCTATTACAGCAGTCTGTGATCTACCGGCAAGGCAGCAGCGAGGCTGGGGGAGGGGCGCCCGCCATTGCTGAGGCTTAAGTAGGTAAACAAAGCTGCTGGGAAGCTCGAACTGGGTGGAGCTCACAGCAGCTCAAGGAAACCTGCCTGTCTCTGTAGACTCCACCTCTGGGGGCAGGGCACAGAAAACAATAACAAAGCAGCAGACACCTCTGCAGACGCAAACGACTCTGTCTGACAGCTTTGAAGAGAGCAGTGGATCTCCCAACACGGAGGTTGAGATCTGAGAAGGGACAGACTCCCTGCTCAAGCGGGTCCCTGACCCCTGAGTAGCCTAACTGGGAGACATCCCCCACTAGGGGCAGTCTGACACCCCACACCTCACAGGGTGGAGTACACCCCTGAGAGGAAGCTTCCAAAGCAAGAATCAGACAGGTACACTTGCTGTTCAGAAATATTCTATCTTCTGCAGCCTCTGCTGCTGTTACCCAGGCAAACAGGGTCTGGAGTGGACCTCAAGCAATCTCCAACAGACCTACAGCTGAGGGTCCTGACTGTTAGAAGGAAAACTATCAAACAGGAAGGACACCTACACCAAAACCCCATCAGTACATCACCATCATCAAAGACCAGAGGCAGATAAAACCACAAAGATGGGGAAAAAGCAGGGCAGAAAAGCTGGAAATTCAAAAAACAAGAGCGCATCTCCCCCGGCAAAGGAGCGCAGCTCATCGCCAGCAACGGATCAAAGCTGGACGGAGAATGACTTTGACGAGATGAGAGAAGAAGGCTTCAGTCCATCAAATTTCTCAGAGCTAAAGGAGGAATTACGTACCCAGCGCAAAGAAACTAAAAATCTTGAAAAAAAAGTGGAAGAATTGACGGCTAGAGTAATTAATGCAGAGAAGGTCATAAACGAAATGAAAGAGATGAAAACCATGACACGAGAAATACGTGACAAATGCACAAGCTTCAGTAACCGACTCGATCAACTGGAAGAAAGAGTATCAGCGATTGAGGATCAAATGAATGAAATGAAGCGAGAAGAGAAACCAAAAGAAAAAAGAAGAAAAAGAAATGAACAAAGCCTGCAAGAAGTATGGGATTATGTAAAAAGACCAAATCTACGTCTGATTGGGGTGCCTGAAAGTGAGGGGGAAAATGGAACCAAGTTGGAAAACACTCTTCAGGATATCATCCAGGAGAACTTCCCCAACCTAGTAGGGCAGGCCAACATTCAAATCCAGGAAATACAGAGAACGCCACAAAGATACTCCTCGAGAAGAGCAACTCCAAGACACATAATTGCCAGATTCACCAAAGTTGAAATGAAGGAAAAAATCTTAAGGGCAGCCAGAGAGAAAGGTCGGGTTACCCACAAAGGGAAGCCCATCAGACTCACAGCAGATCTCTCGGCAGAAACTCTCCAAGCCAGAAGAGAGTGGGGGCCAATATTCAACATTCTTAAAGAAAAGAATTTTAAACCCAGAATTTCATATCCAGCCAAACTAAGTTTCATAAGTGAAGGAGAAATAAAATCCTTTACAGATAAGCAAATGCTTAGAGATTTTGTCACCAC
>NW_020264512.1:0-8403 GCF_003255815.1 Theropithecus gelada | reverse complement strand
GGATGGGAGGATGGGATGTGTTTGTACTGGGCTCAGGAAGTTTGAGAGATATGTGGTGGGATGGGAGGATGGGATGTGTTTGTACTGGGCTTGTTTGTTTTGAGCCCGGGGCTGAGGAATGTGCCCGGCTCCTCTCATTCCCCGCTTCTTTTCAGGTATCTCTAGAGCCAATCTTGGGTCTTACAAGTCTGATTCTGTTTCAGCGTTTACAGGTTGGTATTGGGCTCTGAGGACCATGAGTTGTACAGTGTCAAACCTTTCTCTAACGAACCGCAAAATTCTGTTAACAACACAAGGTCCTATGGTAAGCAGAAATAGAAGACTCAGCAGGGGTCCAAGGAAGGGGGCTAACAGAGAAAACATAGATGAGTTCCACCATTGGTCTGCAGCTGAAGCAAACTGCCGTGTTCTTACTTCTGTGCTTAACTTGTGTAACTGTTGGACCCGGTCCTCTACAAGTCCTGATTCATTTATGTAGAAACAACAGTCTTCCTTTAGGAACGTACACGTACCCCCTTTTTCAGCAGTGAGTAGGTCTAAGGCCCTCCGGTTCTGCAAGGTTACCTGTGCTAGGGACGTGAGCTGCCGCTGGAGGGAGGCAAGGGACTCAGCTGACTCCTCCATAGCAACGGCAAATTGTTGGTACAGCTTGTTACTTTCTATGAGGGTGTGACCTAAGGCTCCCCCCGCCAGTCCGGCTGCCATGAAGGATGCGGTGAGGGAGATTCCTGCAATGAGGGGGAGAAATATGGCTCGTGCAGGTCTCAGTCTAGGGACTGGGTGAATAACAGCACTAGTCCAGTTACCGGTATACCCTAGGAACTCGCCGGCAGTAAGTAGAGTCAACCGGGGAACTAATGTGACAGGAAGACACAGTAGGTTGGTAACAGAGGGGCTTGATAGGTTTTTAGATAATGTTCCATTACACCAGAAGAATATGCCTGACGGAGCCCTTAAGGTGATATTAGGGGGCGTTGCAGTGATGCTGCAGAGGCTGGAATTAGTTCCTGAGAAACAGTAGGGAAACTTCTTGGCTGGGGTTTAGGTATAGTGGCACGTTAGGGATAGGGGCATATGAGAGGTTGCGGTGGTTGTTAGCTTGGGCAGAGGTAGAGGATCCCCATGGCAGGGGGACAGCGGTTAGCGGTGGATGCCCTAGAGTGGCACACAGAAAGCAGCCAGACAGGCTGTGAAGTCCTGTAAGGTTAGCAAGTTCTAATCCTTCTTGCAATAATTTTAACCAGGAAAAAGGACGTAAATCTTGTGTCAGGCGGTTTTCTTGTCGCTGGATATTTCCATGGACCAGGGGCCGTACCTGCACTAGACCCCGCCACAGATAGAGGTGACTACTAGGCCATGTGGAGGCGGAGGAGTAGTATACAGCCCCGTGTTGAGGCGTGGTCCAGCGGGAGTTCCAGGGGTCTCTAACTATCCATGTATATGAAAGGTCTCCATCTCGTCTACGATGGAAGGGCCATCTGGGGTTTATCTGTTCTTTTCCACCCTACTATTGGTATTTATGGACGATACAATAGTTATAAGGGCAGCCAGCACTTTGGTGCCACCAATAGTGCTTACAATTGTATTGAGTCTGATCATACTCGAAGCATATCATTGGTGCCACTGGTTTGGCTATTGGGAAATCGGTAAAATTTAGTAAAATTGGGCTATTGCACCCTGAGGAGGGGCAATCTGCACTGGCCACTAATTTCCCAGGCTTATGAGGTTGCCCAGGGTGGGTTTGGTTTTCATAAAGCCAGAATCTCCAGACAAAGGGATTAGGAGCTGGCTTTATGTTTTCCTCAGCGGCCACTAGGGCGACTAACGTTAGAGTCAGACTACCTAACTGCATGTTTGCAGTGAGCTATGCTGTCGGCGCAGGGTGAGTTTTAAGGGGTTGTTCTTAGCTCTGTCCACAGTCCACGTGTCCGGTGCTTCAGCCGCCGCCGTGATTGGTCCCAGGAGGTCGGAGGTTGGGTCCACCGGCTTGACGTGGGTGTAGTGGATCCACGACGCGATGCCTTCTACCTTTAGGGCAGTGGGTGTGGTTAGGAGTACCTGGAGTGGTCCTTTCCACCTGGGTTCTAGGGTCTCTTGTCAGTGTCGCTTGACCAGGACCCAGTCTCCCGGCTGGTACGGATGGGGTGTCAGCGGGGGACCGGTCTCATATAGTTCCTTCAGCTTGGGCCAGATTTCTTGATGAATTTTCTGCAAGGCTTGTAGGGAAAATAAGAGTTCAGAGACATTTTCTGTTTCAGACTTGAGCAGATCATCTTTTAGGCTGGGAACTAGGGGTGGGGGTCTACCATACATGATTTCATAAGGGGTAAGGCCCAGTCTGTAAGGGGTATTACGGGCCCGGAACAGAGCGTAGGGGAGAAGGACCACCCAATTAGCGCCAGTCTCCATAGTCAATTTAGTTAAGGTCTCTTTTAAGGTCCGATTCATCCTTTCTACCTGTCCTGAACTCTGGGGCCTGTAAGCGCAATGGAGTTTCCAATTTGCCCCAAGGATGGAAGCCAAATCTTGACTTACCTTAGCGACGAAAGCGGGCCTATTATCTGACCCTATCTGGACGGGGAAGCCATACCTGGGAAGGATATCTTCCAGAATTTTCTTTGCTACGACCTGAGCAGTTTCTCTTTTGGTTGGGAATGCTTCAGTCCACCCTGAAAAAGTATCTACAAAGACAAGTAAGTACCGGTACCCATACTTTCCTGGCTTTATTTCAGTAAAATCTACTTCCCAGTAGATACCAGGCCTGGTTCCCCTGAGCCTTGTTCCTGTTGCAGCTTGAGATTGGGGGTATGCGTTGTTAAGCTGGCAGATTTTGCAACCTGTCACGATACTGCTGGCCATCTCAGCTATATGTCTGATTTTGAGCTTGGAGCATCTGATCAGGTCTATCATCCGCCGGGCCCCCAGGTGGGTGGTTTGGTGGATGTGTTCTAACACCTGTTGTCCTAATTTTTCTGGTAGGATGGTTTGGTCATTAGTATCAGTCCACCACCCATTCTGGATTTGTTTCAGGGGAAGTTTGTCAATCCACTGGAGATCTTGTTCTGAATATTCAGGGAAATATGGCAAGTCCCGGGGGCCCGGGTCAGGGAGCTGGAGTGTAAGGAGTTGGCTGGGAGCCTTTGCCACATTCCTTGCAGTTTGGTCTGCCAGAAAGTTGCCTTGAGCAGTTGGAGTAGTTGGTTTCTGATGCCTTGGGCAATGCACAGTGGCTAACTTTTCTGGCCTCCATAGGGCTGTTAGCAGGGCTAGTATCTCTTGCTTGTTTTTTATCTCTTTTCTTTCAGCCGTCAGTAACCTTCGCTCCTTGCAAATGGCCCCATGTATATGCGCCGTTGCAAAAGCATATCGGCTGTCTGTATATACTGTCAGCTTCTTCCTCGCCCTTAAGGTAAGAGCTTGGGTGAGAGCTATCAGTTCGGCCTTCTGGGCCGATGTCCCTGGGGGCAGGGGTTCCGCCTAGATTACCTCAGTCTCTGAAGTCACTGCCGCTCCAGCATACCTCTGGCCTTGATGCATGAAGCTGCTCTTATCAGTGAACCAAACGAGGTCGGCGTCAGGAAGTGGGTGGTCCTGCAGGTCTTCTCGAACTCCGTGCACCTGAGCTAGTATCTCGGTGCAGTCATGGAGTGGGGCGTCCAGGTCCGGGTTGGGCAGCAGCGAGGCAGGGTTTAAGGTCGTTGGGGGCAGGAAAGTTATCCTGAGAGGATTTAGTAGTAGTCCTTGGTAGTGGGTGAGCCGGGCATTACTCATCCATCGATTAGGTGGCTGTTTGAGTACACCTTCAATGGCATGTGGAGTAACAACCCACAATTCTTGTCCTATGACAAGTTTATCAGCATCTTGCACCATCAGAGCTGTGGCCGCAATCATTCGGAGAAAAGGGGGCCACCTGGCAGCCACTGGGTCTAACTTCTTTGACAGGTAGGCAACTGGCCTCCGCCAGGGGCCTAAGTTCTGAGTTATTACCGCCTTGGCGACACCTGTATTCTCGTCCACATATAGGTGGAAGGGCTTGGTAACATCAGGTAGCCTTAGTGCAGGCGCAGAGAGTAAGGCAGTTTTAATCTGTTGGAAAGCCGACTCGGCTTCGTCTGTCCAATTAAATGGCTGCTGCCCCTGGGTTGCCTGATACAAGGGTTTAGCCAGTTCTGCGAACCCAGGTATCCGTAGTCTGCAAAATCCTGCCGACCTTAGGAATTCCTTCACTTGTCGGGTGGATTGTGGCCTGGGGATCTGCAGAACAGTTTGTTTCCGGGCGTCTGTTAACCAGCGCTGCCCTTCTTTAAGCAGGTACCTTAGATATGTTACCTCTGGCTTACAGATTTGAGCTTTCTTTGCCGAGGCTCGGTAGCCTAGATTCCCTAGAGCTTGTAAGAGACCTTTGGTCCCTTGGATGCAAGCTTCTTGGGTCTCAGCAGCAATTAGGAGGTCATCAACATACTGTTGTAAAGTTATTTCAGGGTGTTTGCGTCGGTACTCACCTAGGTCTTCATGGAGGGCCTCATCGAACAGGGTAGGAGAGTTTTTAAATCCTTGCAGCAGCCTGGTCCATGTCAGTTGGCCACTTTTGCCCTTATCAGGGTCATTCCACTCGAAGGCGAAGAGCTTTTGGCTCTGAGGGGCTAAAGGCAAACTGAAGAAAGCATCTTTCAAATCTAAAACAGTGTACCATTGATGTTTAGGGTTTAAGGTACTCAGGAGGGTATACGGGTTAGGCACAGTTGGATGTATGTCCACAACTTTCTTATTGATTTCTCTTAAGTCTTGTACAGGTCTGTATTCTCCACTATTAGGTTTTCGTACCGGCAACAATGGAGTATTCCAGGGTGAGTGACATGGGCGAAGGACCTCTTGGTCAAGGAGCCGGCGGATATGCGGGGCAATTCTTTTCTTGGCCTCTAGGGGCATCGGGTATTGGCGTATCCACACGGGGTCTGTCCTAGGCTTAAGTTCAACAAACAAGGCAGGACGGTGTTTTGCTACTCTTAAGCCCCCCGTTTCCGCCCAAGCTTCTGGATATTGCTGGAGCCAGGTTGCTATGTCCTGGTCAGGGGCCGCTCGCTCCTGGTGGAGCCGGTACTTATCTTCTAGGGTTATAGTCAGGACGGACACGGGCCGATTGTGGGAGTTGGTCACGACTGGCCCCTCAGGGAGGAAATGGATCTGTGCTCCTATTTTAGTTAGCAGGTCTCTCCTTAATAGGGGACAGGGGCTCTCAGAGATGACCAGGAAAGAATGGGTTACATTCTTGGCTCTGAGGTTTACTGTTCTTTGTGTTGTCCATGGGTATTTCTTAACTCCTGTGGCCTCTTGTACCTACGAGGATTTCGAGGATAATTTCCTATTAGTTTTAACTAAGAGTGAGTGCTGTGCTCCTGTATCGACTAAGAACTGGACTGGGGACCTCTCCACTTGCAAAGTTACCTTAGGTTCGGGGAGGGGATCCGAACCCCGTCTTCCTTAGTCTTCATCTTGAGTGACTAGTACGGGTGTAGACCTAGGGGGTCCCTGTCCTTGTTGTTTCTTTTTGGGGCAGTCTCTTACCTCCTTGCAGTAGGCACATTGGTCTTTTCTCAGATTATCATGCCTGGGGGGCCACCTAGGTTGGGTGTACTCTGGCTGTAGATGCTCTTTGTGTACCACTGCTGCCAGGACCTTGGTCATTTTTTCAGTGGCCTTAAATTGCCTTTCCTCTGGAGTATCTCTGTTATTGTAAACCTGCTGGGCTATCTGAAGGAGGTCTTGAATCCGCTTTCCTTCCAAGTCTTCTAATTTCTGGAGTTTTCTTTTAATATCTGAGGCTGCCTGATTTACGAAAGACATTACAACAGCTGCCTGACTTCCTGGAGCCTCTGGATCTATGGGGGTGTACTGTCTAAAAGCTTCTATTAATCTTTCTAAGTAGGTGGCTGGGCTCTCTGTCCTTCCTTGCAGAATAGAATATACTTTAGCCAAATCAGTGGGCTTGCGAGCAGCTGCCCAGAGACCTGCCATTAGAGTCTGGCGATAAAGGTGTAGCCGTCCCCTACCTTCTGCCGTGTTGTAGTTCCACGCCGGCCTGGTCAGAGGAAAGGTTGCGTTTATGAGGTCGGGGTTGGCAGTCGGTTGACCGTCGTCCCCCGGAACCAGCTTTCTAGCTTCTACCTGTATTCTCTCTCGCTCTTCCGTGGTAAACAAGATTCGGAGGAGCTGCTGGTAATCATCCCAAGTGGGCTGGTGGGTGAACATGACACTATCCAGTAAAGCCAGTAAATCTTTGGGGTTGTCTGAAAACCGAGCACTCTGAGTCTTCCAGTTATACAGATCACTGGTGGAGAATGGCCAGTACTGGAGCCTGGGGATTCCTGTGTCATCTGGGGGTCTTATTTCCCGAAGGGGTAAAGCCACCGTGGAGTCAGGCGGCTGGGGGGGGCTAGCCCGCAAAGTGCGCCCTCGCATCCGCCCTGCTGGCCTTTCAAAGTTACCTTCTTTATCAGCGGGCCTGTGTGTGCCGGCCACCTCCCCTCCGCCTGCTCCCTCTCACGACTCAGCCCGGGGGGCCGGGGCCTGGGGCCCGGAGGGGTACGGAGGGGGTTCTGTGAACAGTGGGTCCCCGCTATCAGGTAGAACAGCATGGTGGGGGGCAGTTGGTTGCTTGGATTTTAGTGGTCGAGCAACCAGTGCCTTACAGGGTTCAGAGGCTAATTGGAAAGGGGAGAGCCAAGGAGGCGGGTTTTTAACAAGGTTCTGCCATATGAGGATATATGGGATTTGATCTAAGTGGCCCGCACGCCCAGGTAGGAAAATCTTGGACTTTACTTTACTGATGACCGCAAGTCGGAAGGTCCTTTTGGGTGGCCACCTTACATCAAAGGCAGGCCATTCAGAGTGACACAGAGTAATTAGCTTTCTTTTCCTGATTTCTATACTAAGATCATGGCCTCTTGCTCTTACTTCTTTGAAATTATTTGTAAAGAGAGATAGAGGAGTGCTCTGGGTATTACCTATCCTGTAATAATTTGTAGTCTCTTCCTGTAAAGGAATGTGGGTTTGAATCCCTGCAAAGGAAATCTGATCTGACTTATTAATGATATTTAGTCATGATCGTGCTCCGGCAGCCCAGATCAGAGACAGCTACTGCCCAAACCTCAAACCGGCACTCAGGGCAGTTCAGATCAGAGACAGCTACTGCCCAAACCGCAAACCGGCGCTCGGGGCAGTTCAGATCAGAGACAGCTACTGCCCAAACCGCAAACCGGCGCTCGGGGCAGTTCAGATCAGAGACAGCTACTGCCTAAACCCCAAACCGGCGCTCGGGGCAGTTCAGATCAGAGACAGCTACTGCCCAAACCACAGACCGGCGCTCGGGGCAGTTCAGATCAGAGACAGCTACTGCCCAAACCCCAAACCGGCGCTCGGGGCAGTTCAGATCAGAGACAGCTACTGCCCAAACCACAGACCGGCGCTCGGGGCAGTTCAGATCAGAGACAGCTACTGCCCAAACCGCAGACCGGCGCTCGGGGCAGTTCAGATCAGAGACAGCTACTGCCTAAACCCCAAACCGGCGCTCGGGGCAGTTCAGATCAGAGACAGCTACTGCCCAAACCACAGACCGGCGCTCGGGGCAGTTCAGATCAGAGACAGCTAGTGCCCAAACCGCAGACCGGCGCTCGGGGCAGTTCAGATCAGAGACAGCTACTGCCTAAACCTTAAACCGGCACTCAGGGCAGTTCAGATCAGAGACAGCTACTGCCCAAACCCTAAACCGGCGCTCGGGGCAGTTCAGATCAGAGACAGCTACTGCCTAAACCCCAAACCGGCGCTCGGGGCAGTTCAGATCAGAGACAGCTAGATCAGACGAGAGCCAGGGGACGTCTCCTACTGGTCTCCACTGGCCGTCCTATAGCGCGTCCGCCAGGACTGTGCCAGCTCTAGTTTCAGACCTCGCGAGTCACAGATTCAGATTCAGAACAGACATACAGACACAGACACAGACAGACAAACGGAGACGAGCCAGCTCACCTATCAGTAGATCGATCCTAGCAGATCCGTTGACTAGGGGTCTGGTGGGCTTGGGGAATCCCGGACGAGCCCCCAGATGTTGTGCCCAGACCCTCTGTTCCCCAAAGAAGACCACCAGAGTCCAGAGTCAAAGCCAAGCGGCAAGGATCTTTATGACAAGTTCGAACCTGGTCCTTCCATTACACAGCATACAAGAGGGCCCCGAACAATGCGAGTGCTTGCTTTTTTATAGCCCGAAAGTTACAGGGGAACAAAGGAATTCTTTCGGTTCCCGCACTTTCAGTAAAACCTTGAACGGCTGTCTCCTTATCGGAGACTTTCCAGGTGGTAGGATGGGAGGATGGGATGTGTTTGTACTGGGCTCAGGAAGTTTGAGAGATA
>NW_020264511.1:0-2158 GCF_003255815.1 Theropithecus gelada | reverse complement strand
GTGGTTCTGAGAACGTCTTCTGGAGCCAGGCTGCCTTCACTTCAAATCCTCCTTTGCTGGCTGAGTGACCCTGGGCAGGTCACTTAACGTCTTTGTGCATCTCAGTTTTCTCACATGGAAGGTGAAAGTGATGGTGTGACCTCGGCCTGAGGTAAGGACTAAATGAGTAAACATATGCACTCATCAACTGTGCATAACATGTGGCACTTTGTGATTCAGGCACAGTTGATGATGTGCATATGTTACTCATGTGCGTGTTAGCTCTTGTGTTTTGCCTGCAACACTGCACAAAGAGCAGATGTGATGAAAACCGGTTGTACTGAAGTTACAGCAGTGATACTTTCCAGTGACCCTGCACCATCCCAGGGAGACTGCAGCAATCCTCTCACCAGCAGTAACCTCCTGAGCTGGGAGGTTCCAGGAAGGCCCCTCAATCTCCAGCAGGTTTGACCTTCAAGGAGCTTCAGGGAAGGAGCTAGAGAAGTATTTCTATCTGGGAGGTACTGGGAGTTTATTAGCTCATCCGTACAGCTCATCCAAAGGGGAATAATGATTCAATTTCTGGCTTCAAATCTGCCCCAATAAAATTCTTATAGTTTTGACCGGGTGCAGTGGCTCACGCTTGTAATCCCGGCAGTTTGGGAGGCCGAGCGGGTGGATCACCTGAGGTCAGGAGTTCGAGACCAGCCTGGCCAACGTGGTGAAACCCCATCTCTACTAAAAATACAAAAAGTAACCTGGCGTGGTGGCGGGCGCCTGTAATCCCAGCACCTCGGGAGGCTGAGGCAGGAGAATCGCTTGAACGCAGGAGGCAGACGTTGCAGTGAGCTGAGATCACGTCATTGCACTCCAGCCTGGATGATAGTGCAAGACCCTGTCTATATATATATATATATATATATATATATATATATATATATATATATATATATTTTATAGTTTTACAGTGGAAGACATTTCTACATGTAGGGGAGGAAATACGACTTTTCCTCACCCAGCCTAGGTTCACTGCTGAGACCCTTATAGCAAAAGAAACTAACAAGGGAAGAGCATATGTATTTATTTAATGTAAGTTTTACATGACAGGAGCGCCTTTCAAAGGAAATGAAAGCCCATGGAAACAGCTATACCTCAGTTTTTTTTTTTTTTTTTTTAAACAGTCAGTTTATTGAAGAATGGATAGTCATGGAGACGTATCATTAAGACCATAATAGTATGACCTAACAGTAACAAACTGGGGAAAATGTAGCCAGGCCTCTGTATTTAGGCTCTTCTCTGTGTCCCTGTGTCTTCAGAATCGAGGATGCACCTTTCCTCTGGGTACAGAGAGGGCACCTCTCACATAAGTGTCTTATAATCGACTTCAGAGAAGAAGGGCGGCAGGTGGTGGGGTGACAATGACCTTCCTGCTTCTGTTGTTTACTCAAATTCCTTTAGCATAAAATATTCAATACCCCAAGATGTTATATTTTGGAGTAGCATGTCCTGAGCCCCGTCATGCACATGCAACAAAACCCAGAATCTTTGAAGAGTGATGACTTCAAAATATTTAAATTCAAAATACAAATGATGACCAAGTAGGGTGGCTCATACCTGTAGTCCCAGCAGGGAGGTGCAGGGAGGCCCAGACAGATGGATCGCTTGAGTTCTGGAGTTCGAGAGCTGCCTGGCCAATATGGCGAAAGCCGATCTCTAGTAAAAATACAAAAATTAGCCCAGTATGTGGTGCACACCTGTTGTTCCAGCTACTTTCAAGGGGTGGGGAATGAGTGGGCTGAGGATCAACGGAAACAATATCATATTTACAAATTATTTTTTTCCTATAAGGCTAGTCAAGTGAAGCAGTGGTCTTATGCAACAGGTCTTATGCAACAGGTCTTATGTAATGCCTTTAACTTCAGCACTTTCAGCAAATTTATCTTCTGTGGGAGAGATACCAATTCATATTCCAATTTATTTCTCAACTCTAATACTGTCCCTTTCTTCATTTACTTGCTGGCACAACAAACTTTCTCCCCCTTCCCCCACATTTCTTAGACTAGGTCTCACTCTGTCACCCAGGATGGAGGACAGTGGTGTGATGTCAGTTCACTGCAGCCTCCACCCCCTGAGCTCTAGTGATCCTTCCACCTCAGCCGCCAGAGTAGCTGGATCTACA
>NW_020264510.1:0-2158 GCF_003255815.1 Theropithecus gelada | reverse complement strand
CTGTGGTCGCCCGGCTGCCAGCAGCCCTGCTGGTGGGTCCTGCCTCTTTGATACCGTTCCTTTCTGAAGCTTGCTTTCCCCGGTCCTGGAAGTAGCAGCACTGGAGGAATGGCCTCCTTCCTACAGCGAAGCTGTGCCAGGAGAGGAGAAAACACAGAGCTCTGTTGAAGGATGTGATGTTCGGGGCACCGCACCATTGGTTCTGCTTCTCAGCGGTGCCTCCTGGTTGATGTTATCATCACCTGGCATTGCCCAGGAGGTAACTCGCAGATGCCACACTGATGGAAAGCCGCAGGAGCGTGGTTCGAGTCCAGGGCCAGCTGGAGCATATCAGCAAGGTCGGGCTGGACACCTGTGGTCCACCCAGTGGGTGGGTCTGTGGAACTGGGGTGGCGTGAGAGCCAGAGGGTCCTGGTAGAACCCTGCCAGATGACAGGAAAGAGGCCCATGAGGAGAGGAACCAGTGGGATCGAGACAGGGAACCGAAGGAGGAGGTCAGGAAGGAGCGAGCTGTCACAGGGAGCACAAGCAAATGCACCTTACAGGATGCAAGATATTGGAGACGGTAATTATAGATGACTTTTCTCAGTCTTTTTATTGTGGTAAAATTGCATAGCACTCTGTTTTTAAGTGTATGGTTTGGTGGCATTAACTGTGTTCACACTATCGTGCCGCGATCACCGCCATTGATCTCCAGAACTTCCTGGTCTCCCCACACTTGAAACTTGGTCTACCAAACACTAGCTCTCCTCCTGCCCCAGCTCTGGTAAGCGCTACAGATTGCTTGTGAAATAGGCTTTTTCAGAAGAGAAGGGGCAAGAAGAGCTCTCAAGACTGTCTTGAGATTTGAGGAAGTGTTTTAGGTTTTGCTCTCTGGTTCCCAGTGTAAAGGAACTATTGAAGACGTGGGAAGGCGAAGGTCTGTGATCTCAGGAAGTGCTGGGCTGGGCAGCTATCCCGCTGTGAACGGGGGCACGTGCCCTCAAACCCGCCTGAGATAATCGCGTGAGGATGGTGCTGCATTGCGAGAGCTCTGAACTTGGTCTCCTTGAACGTTGCCAAGTACACAAGCTTTGGTAGTTACCGTCTAGTGTCTGCGGGAGACTTAGAATTTGAACATTGTTGACTGTAGAACACACTCACTCTGATAACACTCTATCTGTTCTCATCAATAGGAAATATGCTGTGTCCTTTTTTTCCTTTTTCTTTTTCTTTTTCTTTTTTTTTTTTTTCTTTTTTTGCCTTAATATTCTGTGTTGCAGTAGCAGTAGTTGCAGCAGACGCTACTTCTGGTTCATGGTCATTGCCAAACACAAGCTTCTGGAAACCGTGTGAACAATGGAGGGGAAAGTGTTTTTCCACAAAGGGCTTTTTTGAACATCTTGTTTTTCTCTGGAGTATCTGTTGTGGTGTAAAATATTTTCACATTTAGGGGTTGGTAACGTGTTTTTTACTGGTCAGCTTTGAAACCCCGTGTTTCTGCATGTCATGGGGCTGCTTTATCCTGTTACTCTATGATATCGCTGGTTTGCAAAACTATTGGTTATTTCACTTTAAAAACCAAAGCAGCTTGCAGTATGAGTGTGACTCCTGTAAGAATTTAATTGTAAAATTGATTTGTGTTCAATAAGCTTACTGGAATGACTAGATCAGTGGCCAAAGGTAAGAACACGTCAAGTCTCTGGGCCAGGAAAGACTTCCAAATAATACACGTGATACACAGTAATTACTTAACAAAAGATTAGATTTAGTACATAACTATTTAAAACCTCTATATTTTCTATTCTAGCCATTCCGCAGTGCCCATGAGGGTGGGCTGCAGGACAGCCTGTGGAATGCAAGGTCTGTGGGCGCTCAGGTCCCTGGTATAAAATGGCATCGTGTTTGCATATGACATACGCACATCCTCCTGCAGACGTTCAGTCACGTCAGGGTTGCCCATAACAGCTGTACCATGGACATGCCATGCAAGTAGTTGTTAAACTATATTGTTTAGTGAATAATAATGAATAATAAAGTCTGAATGCTTAGTACAAACACATTAAAAAGATATTCTTGCTCTATGGTTGGTGGAATCCACAGGCCTGGAACCCCAGGAGAGAGCATAAACTCTAGAAGCAAAACGAACAAATAAAGAACTTGAGGTCATCAGGGACGG
>NW_020264509.1:0-2159 GCF_003255815.1 Theropithecus gelada | reverse complement strand
GGGATGGCTGGGTCATATGGTACATCTAGTTCTAGATCCTTGAGGAAACGCCATACTGTTTTCCATAATGGTTGAACTAGTTTACAATCCCACCAACAGTGTAAAAGTATTCCTATTTCTCCACATCCTCTCCAGCACCTGTTGTTTCCTGACTTTTTAATGATCGCCATTCTAACTGGTGTGAGATGGTATCTCATTGTGGTTTTGATTTGCATTTCTCTGATGGCCAGTGATGATGAGCATTTTTTCATATGTCTGCTGGCTGTATGAATGTCTTCTTTTGAGAAATGTCTGTTCATATCCTTTGCCCACTTTTTGAAGGGGTTGTTTGTTTTTTTCTTGTAAATTTGTTTGAGTTCTTTGAACATTCACAAATCAATAAACATAATCCAGCATATAAATGGAACCAAAGACAAGAACCACATGATTATCTCAATAGATGCAGAAAAGGCTTTTGACAAAATTCAACAGCCCTTCATGCTAAAAACGCTCAATAAATTCGGTATTGATGGAACGTACCTCAAAATCATAAGAGCTATTTATGACAAACCCACAGCCAATATCATACTGAATGGGCAAAAACTGGAAAATTCCCTTTGAAAACTGGCACAAGACAGGGATGCCCTCTCTCACCACTCCTATTCAACATAGTGTTGGAAGTTCTGGCTAGGGCAATTAGGCAAGAGAAAGAAATCAGGGGTATTCAGTTAGGAAAAGAAGAAGTCAAATTGTCCCTGTTTGCAGATGACATGATTGTATATTTAGAAAACCCCATTGTCTCAGCCCAAAATCTCCTTAAGCTGATAAGCAACTTCAGCAAAGTCTCAGGATACAAAATTAATGTGCAAAAATCACAAGCATTCTTATACACCAATAACAGACAAACAGAGAGCCAAATCATGAATGAACTTCCATTCACAATTGCTTCAAAGAGAATAAAATACCTAGGAATCCAACTTACAAGGGATGTAAAGGACCTCTTCAAGGAGAACTACAAACCACTGCTCAGTGAAATAAAAGAGGACACAAACAAATGGAAGAACATACCATGCTCATGGATAGGAAGAATCAATATCGTGAAAATGGCCATACTGCCCAAGGTAATTTATAGATTCAATGCCATCCCCATCAAGCTACCAATGAGTTTCTTCACAGAATTGGAAAAAACTGCTTTAAAGTTCATATGGAACCAAAAAAGAGCCCGCATCTCCAAGACAATCCTAAGTCAAAAGAACAAAGCTGGAGGCATCACGCTACCTGACTTCAAACCATACTACAAGGCTACAGTAACCAAAACAGCATGGTACTGGTACCAAAACAGAGATATAGACCAATGGAACAGAACAGAGTCCTCAGAAATAATACCACACATCTACAGCCATCTGATCTTTGACAAACCTGAGAGAAACAAGAAATGGGGAAAGGATTCCCTATTTAATAAATGGTGCTGGGAAAATTGGCTAGCCATAAGTAGAAAGCTGAAACTGGATCCTTTCCTTACTCCTTATACGAAAATTAATTCAAGATGGATTAGAGACTTAAATGTTAGACCTAATACCATAAAAATCCTAGAGGAAAACCTAGGTAGTACCATTCAGGACATAGGCATGGGCAAAGACTTCATGTCTAAAACACCAAAAGCAACGGCAGCAAAAGCCAAAATTGACAAATGGGATCTCATTAAACTAAAGAGCTTCTGCACAGCAAAAGAAACTACCATCAGAGTGAACAGGCAACCTACAGAATGGGAGAAAATTTTTGCAATCTACTCATCTGACAAAGGGCTAATATCCAGAACCTACAAAGAACTCAAACAAATTTACCAGAAAAAAACAAACAACCCCATCAAAAAGTGGGCAAAGGATATGAACAGACATTTCTCAAAAGAAGACATTCATACAGCCAACAGACACATGAAAAAATGCTCATCATCACTGGCCATCAGAGAAATGCAAATCAAAACCACAATGAGATACCATCTCACACCAGTTAGAATGGCGATCATTAAAACGTCAGGAAACAACATGTGCTGGAGAGGATGTGGAGAAATAGGAACATTTTTACACTGTTGGTGGGATTGTAAACTAGTTCAACCATTATGGAAAACAGTATGGCGATTCCTCAAGGATCTAGAACTAGATGTACCATATGACCCAGCC
>NW_020264508.1:0-2159 GCF_003255815.1 Theropithecus gelada | reverse complement strand
TGTGGAAGCCCATAGAGGGCTATGGTGAAAAAGGAAATATCCTCAGATGAAATCAGGAAAGAAGCTTTCTGAAAAACTGCTGAGTGTTCTGTTAATTCATCTCACAGAGTTACATCTGTATTTCATGGATCTCCTTGCTAGCCTTATTTCTGTGGAATATGAGAACACATATTTCGGATCCCTTTGAAGACTATAGGGCCAAAGGAAATATCCTGCGATAACAAAGAGAAAGAAGCTTTCTGAGAAACTTCTTTGTGTTCTGTGAAATCATCTCACAGAGTTACAGCTTTCCCCTCAAGAAGCCTTTCGCTAAGACACTTCTTGTGGAATTGGCAAAGTGATATTTGGAAGCCCATAGAGGGCTATGGTGAAAAAGGAAATATCCTCAGATGAAATCTGGAAAGAAGCTTTGTGAGAAACTCCTGAGTGTTCTGTTAATTCATCTCACAGAGTTACCTCTGTATTTCGTGGATCTCTTTGCTAGCCTTATTTCTGTGGAATCTTAGAACAGATATTTCGGATCCCTTTGAAGACTAGAGGGCCAAAGGAAATATCCTCCGATAACAAAGAGAAAGAAGCTTTCTGAGAAACTTCTTTGTGTTCTGTGAAATCATCTCACAGATTTACAGCTTTCCCCTCAAGAAGACTTTCACTAAGACAGTTCTTGTGGAATTGGCAAAGTGATATTTAGAAGCCCATAGAGGGCTATGGTGAAAATGGAATTATCCTTAGATGAAATCTGGAAAGAAGCTTTCTGAGAAACTGCTGAGTGTTCTGTTAATTCATCTCCCAGAGTTACATCAGTATTTCGTGGATCTCTTTGCAACTCTATTTCTGTGGAATCTGAGAACAGATATTTTGGATCCCTTTGAAGACTATAGGGCCAAAGGAAATATCCTCCGATAACAAAGAGAAAGAAGCTTTCTGAGAAACCTCTTTGTGTTCTGTGAAATCATCTCACAGAGTTACAGCTTTCCCCTCCAGAAGCCTTTCGCTAAGACAGTTCATGTGGAATTGGCAAAGTGATATTTGGAAGCCCATAGAGGGCTACGATGAAAAAGGAAATATCCTCAGATGAAATCTGGAAAGAAGCTTTCTGAGAAAGTGCTGAGTGTTCTGTTAATTCATCTCCCAGAGTTACATCTCTGTTTCGTGGATCTCTTTGCTAGTCTTATTTCTGTGGAATCTGAGAACAGATATTTCGGATCCCTTTGAAGACTATAGAGCCAAAGGAAATATCCTCCGATAACAAAGAGAAAGAAGCTTTCTGAGAAACTTCTCTGTGTTCTGTGAAATCATCTCACAGAGTTACAGCTTTCCCCTCAAGAGGCCTTTCGCTAAGACAGTTCTTGTGGAATTGGCAAAGTGATATTTGGAAGTCCATAGAGGGGTATGGTGAAAAAGGAAATATCCTCAGATGAAATCTGGAAAGAAGCCTTCTGAGAAACTGCTGAGTGTTCTGTTAATTCATCTCACAGAGTTACATCAGTATTTCGTGGATCTCTTTGCTAGCTTTATTTCTGTGGAATCTGAGAACAGATATTTCGGATCCCTTTGAAGACTATAGGGCCATAGGAAATATCCTCTGATAACAAAGAGAAAGAAGCTTTCTGAGAAACTTCTTTGTGTTCTGTGAAATCATCTCACAGAGTTATAGCTTTCCCCTCCAGAAGCCTTTCGCTAAGACACTTCTTGTGGAATTGGCAAAGTGATATTTGGAAGCCCATAGAGGGCTTTGCTGAAAAAGGAAATATCCTCAGATGAAGTCGGGAAAGAAGCTTTGTGAGAAACTGCTGAGTGTTCTGTTAATTCATCTCACAGAGTTACATCTGTATTTCGTGGATCTCTTTGCTAGCCTTATTTCTGTGGAATCTGAGAACAGATAATTCGGATCACTTTGAAGAATATAGGGCCCAAGGAAATATCCTCCGATTACAAAGAGAAAGAAGCTTTCTGAGAAACTCCTTTGTGTTCTGTGAAATCAATTAACAGAGTTACTTCTTTCCCCTCAAGAAGCCTTTCGCTAAGACAGTTCTTGTGGAATTGGCAAAGTGATATTTGGAAGCCCATAGAGGGCTTTGCTGAAAAAGGAAATATCCTCAGATGAAGTCGGGAAAGAAGCTTTCTGAGAAACTGCTGAGTGTTCTGTTAATTCATCT
>NW_020264507.1:0-2160 GCF_003255815.1 Theropithecus gelada | reverse complement strand
GCACTTTGGGAGGCAGAGGCAGGTGGATCACTTGAGGTCAGGAGTTCGAGACTGGGCTGGCCAACATGGCGAAATCCCATCTCTACTAAAATACAAAAATTAGCCTGGCATGGTGGCGAACACCTGTAGTACCAGCTACTAGGGAGGCTGAGGCACAAAAATCACTTGAACTCAGGAGGCAGAGGTTGAAGTGAGCTAAGGTCACACCACTACACTCCAGCCTGGGTGGCAGAGTAAGAATTTGTCTCAAAAAAAAAAAAAAAAAAAAGATAACAATTTAGTTTATTTTACAACGATAAAGTCATTACATCTTAACACAGTCTTCAAGAAGAAACCATTTTCCAAAATAAGTAGCAGCGTGGCAACAGTTTGTACTGCTGTGAAAACACCTAACATCTCTGCACCTCAGACAGCAGGGTTCTCATGCCTGCATCTGCATTCAGTGGGCTACAGAGCCGTGGCTGAAGTTTATGAAAGAAGTCCGATCCCACGCTGATATACAAGTAGGAAGCAGTATTTTCATTGTGTTTTCAGATCATTTTAGGTATTCTCTGCTGCCAAATGTAACAAGTGGCACTTCCGTACAGGCTGTCTGCAACGCAGAGACTGCGCTCTGGTCGACGGGCCTTTCTGCCCCAATTCCTTCTGAGTCAACTGGTCCGTCCTGCACTTGAATGGCTTTTACCAGCACACGATTTTGTAATCACACATTGGTTAGAAAACACTGGTTCAGAATTATGAGCAACTTCCACATTTCGTTCTATATCAAAAAACAAACAAAAACACATCAATATCACCATTGATCACATGAGAAAGTGGTGGACACAAGATTTTTATATTTTAATACTCATTGGAAAGCTCAAATGTCTATCATTGGGAATAATGTAAGGTACTTTCCTTGAGATGAAAGTCATTTTGTTCATTTTTCAGGCCACACCTGCAAATACCTCCACATCTGAAGTGGCATCGTTTGCAAGTCATTCTTTCTATAAAGGCGGCCGTTAGTGGAAGAAGTGGTTCTGCAGGTTCATAGCTCAGAGGCACCAGTGCTCTCTCAAGATAACCATAAAATCCGCAGAAGACGCACCTGTGCACACTTCCTGTTTCTCACTCAGAACATTCCAGAAGGAACCCTGAATCCCGATGCCGCAGTGGGACTGAAGTTTGCTCTCACCCACACAATAAACCCAGCGAGCTCCCCCAGTCCCCACCCCGAGGCCACAGCCTTGGTCCTCTGTCTGGTCTAGGAGGGCTCCTGCAGCTCCAGCCTAACAGGGAAAAGCAGGCACCCACATGTCAGAAAGCCCTCCCAAAGCCCGGCGAGCACTTCTGCTTATGTGCCAGCTAAGTGCATTTGAGAAGGATACAACCAGCTGTACGGCAGGCAGCGAGGTACCCAGCAAATACTCAGGGTTCATGTTACTGAGGAAGGAAGGTGAACAGCGAGATACCCAGCAAGTACTCAGGGCTCACATTATGGATGAGGAAGCCAGGCAGATAATGAGGTACCCAGCAGGGTTCACGTTTCCGAGGAGGAAAGGAGGGTGAAGACAAGGGGGATGGAACAGCCTGTCATAAGCTTTAGCATTTACAAGGCTCACTGAAGATTATCCGATTTGATCTTAACAGCTCACAAGATAGGCAGAGGCACGGCTCTTTCACTTCATAAAGAGATTCGGAGAACTGATGATGACCACGTGCTCTTCCCACAGGCTCCCAGAAATCATTCTCAAATCATCTCTCACTTGTATACATGTGATAGTATCTCAGTCACGTCCCCTCTCTGCAGGGGAATTTTAATGCTGCCCTGCTGTTCCTTCGCACCCCTGCCCTCTCCTGCATTTCAGCCATGCCCACCATCCATGGGGAGTCTGCACCACCCCACCCCTGCTGCTGCTGATGGCTTGAATCACCCTTATCTTTCATTTCCACCTACAGGGACCTGTTCTTCCTTCAAATGCAGCTCAAACTGTCTCATTGTGTGAAGCCTTTTCCAGCCATCACAACCGTCATGTGTAAAATCAGTCTGTGGAATGCTTCATTCAGGAGGTACTTATGTTGACTCATCGGCTGTCATCAGGACCAAATTCTGAGCAAACCAGGTGGTCCCCGCTCCCCAGCTCTGCTCCAGTGCACTTAAAACAAGGATTCCTGGAAGCA
>NW_020264506.1:0-2160 GCF_003255815.1 Theropithecus gelada | reverse complement strand
TGATTTCACAGAACACAAAGAAGTTTCTCAGAAAGCTTCTTTGTGTTCTGTGAAATCATCTCACAGAGTTACAGCTTTCCCCTCAAGAAGCCTTTCGCTAAGACAGTTCTTGTGGAATTGGCAAAGTGATATTTGGAAGCCCATAGAGGGCTATGGTGAACAAGGCAATATCCTCAGATGAAATCTGGAAAGAAGCTTTATGAGAAACTGCTTAGTGTTCTGTTAATTCATCTCACAGCGTTACATCTGTATTTCGTGGATCTCTTTCCTAGCCTTATTTCTGTGGAATCTGAGAACAGATATTTCGGATCCCTTGGAAGACTATAGGGCCAAAGGAAATGTCCTCCAATAACAAAGAGACAGAAGCTTTCCGAGAAACTTCTTTGTGTTCTGTGAAATCATCTCACAGAGTTACATCTTTCCCCTCAAGAAGCCTTTCGCTAAGACAGTTCTTGTGGAATTGGCAAAGTGATATTTGGAAGCCCTTAGATGGCTATGGTGAAAAAGGAAATATCCTCCTATGAAATCTCTAAAGAAGCTTTCTGAGAAACTGCTTAGATTTCTGTTAATTCATCTCACAGAGTTACATCTGTATTTCGTGTATCCCTTTGCTAGCCTTATTTCTGTGGAATGTGAGAACAGATATTTCGGATCCCTTTGAAGACTATAGGGCCAAAGGAAATATCCTCCGATAACAAAGAGAAAGAAGCTTTCTGAGAAACTTCTTTGTGTTCTGTGAAATCATGTCACAGAGTTACAGCTTCCCGCTAAAGAAACGTTTCGCTAAGACAGTTCTTGTGGAATTGGCAAAGTGATATTTGGAAGCCCATAGAGGGCTATATTGAAAAAGGAAATATCCTCAGATGAAATCTGGAAAGAAGCTTTCAGAGAATCTGCTTAGTGTTCTGTTAATTTTTCTCACAGAGTTACACCTGTATTTCGTGCATCTCTTTGCTAGCCTTATTTCTGTGGAATCTGAGAACAGATATTTCGGATCCCTTTGAAGACTATAGGGCCAAAGGAAATATCCTCCGATAACAAAGAGAGAGAAGCTTTCTGAGAAACTTCGTTGTGTTCTGTGAAATCATCTCACAGAGTTAAAGCTTTCTCCTCAAGAAGCCATTCGCTAAGACAGTTCTTGTGGAATTGGCAAAGTGATATTTGGAAGCCCATAGAGGGCTATGGTGAAAAAGGAAATATCCTCAGATGAAATCTGGAAAGAAGCTTTGAGAGAAACTGCTTAGTGTTCAGTTAATTCTTCTCACAGAGTTACATCTGTATTTCATGGATCTCTTTGCTAGCCTTATTTCTGTGGAATCTGAGAACAGAGATTTCGGATCCCTTGAAGACTATAGGGCCAAAGGAAATATCCTCCGATAACAAAGAGAAAGAAGCTTTCTGAGAAACTTCTATGTTTTCTGTGAAATCATATCTCAGAGTTACAGCTTTCCCCTCAAGAAGCCTTTGGCTATAGCTGTTCTTGTGGAATTGCAAAGGGATATTTGGAAGCCCATATATGGCTACGGTGAAAAAGGAAATATCCTCCGATGAAATCTCTAAAGAAGCTTTCTGAGAAACTGCTTAGTGTTCTGTTAATTCTTCTCACAGAGTTACATCTGCATTTCGTGGATCTCTTTGCTAGCCTTATTTCTGTGGAATCTGAGAACAGATATTGCGGATCCCTTTGAAGGCTATAGGGCCAAAGGGAATATCCTCCGATAACAAAGAGACAGAAGCTTTTTGAGAAACTTCTTTGTGTTCTGTGAAATCAGGTCACAGAGTTACAGCTTTCCCCTCAAGAAGCCTTTCGCTAAGACAGTTCTTGAGGAATTGGCAAAGTGACATTTGGAAGCCCTTATAGGGCTATGGTGAAAAAGTGTATATCCTCAGATGAAATCTGGAAAGAAGCTTTCTGAGAAACTGCTCTGTGATGTGTGACTTCCACTCACAGCGTTACATCTGTATTTCGTGGATCTCTTATTAGCCTTATTTCTGTGGAATGTGAGAACAGATATTTCGGATCCCTTTGAAGACTATAGGACCAAAGGAAATATCCTCCGATAACAAAGAGAAAGAAGCTTTCTGAGAAACTTCTTTGTGTTCTGTGAAATCATCTCACAGACTTACAGCTTTCCCCTCATGAAGCCTTTCGCTAAGACA
>NW_020264505.1:0-2160 GCF_003255815.1 Theropithecus gelada | reverse complement strand
CAAACAGATTTAAGGAGCCATACAGAAAGCCCGTGTTTGTGTGTATGCGTCTAGGGGGCGGTGCAGGAAAGGGCTCGCCCGATGGCGTGGAGCCTGGCTGTCCCCCTCTCCTTAAATGTGCCTTTCCCTCACTGAAGCCATCTCCGTGCAACAGAGATGACAGTGCCCCTCTAAGAACGAACAGTGCCTATTGGGGATTCCGCAAGTCAGGCGCTCTGCATGTAGTTAGCATACAATAGATGCTCAATAAATAGGCTGTGCAGGCAAACTAAAAAGTGATCCGAATTTCCTTGAACTGTCCAAGCGCTCATGTATTCATTAAATGTTTTTAAGCTTCTCTTTTGTGCTAGACACTGTTCCAGCCATGTGAAATACATCAGTGGGGGGAGACTAAGACGAAGGCGAGATCAAGGGAGGTTTGGTGGAAGTGGCCATAAGGTTTGCAGAGCAACGTCCTCGAAAACGGGATCGGCGCCTGGTCCCGAATTTCACACGGGGCACACTGAGCCTGCGCAACGCCTCCGCTTCCGGCCCCCAACCGCGGCGCGTGCGCGCTGGGCTCCGGCGGTCAGCCCGGCCGGCCTCCGAGCTTACCTCTTGCTGAGCCAGCAGCGCCCTCCGCTCACGCTCCTTCTCCTCCTCCCGGGCCTGGGCCTCGTCACGCCGCACGCGGGCGACATTGTCCTTGTTCCGGACGTGCCAGCTCTTCTTGGGCAAGATATTCATGGCGTCGTAGCTGTCCAGGGACTGGCACGCCCGCCTCTTTGCACTTCCGATTGGCGAGAGGATGCCCCCCTTTCTCTTGTCCCTACTTCGACCACAGATTGGTTCCGAATTAGTTGGTACGGCCCCCTGGCCTGTAACGACAGGTGATTGGCTGAGACGTCCTTTTCATAGCGAATGTTAGGCGTTCGGCTCATGGTATCCCCTAGCAACCGCCTCTTATCACAGATCTGAACCAATCATAAGTTGGCCCACCCCTGATGGTACCAGATGCGGCCGTCGATTGGTCGACATGACCGTCAAGTCTCCTTGCGGAAGGGCGCTCCGCACCGACAAACATGCCCATACATTTGATTGGCTCCTGCCCTGCGGTAGCCCTGCCCCCACCTTCAGGACGCAGATTTCAAAGCGCGCTCAGCAACCTCGGCTGTATTTATTGATACAAGAAAGATCACCCGAGAGTCAGGGACGTGGCCGCGAGGGGCCCTGGAAATCTCCAGATACCAAAGCTGGAAGGGCGTGGAGTCTTCTCCAGTTCTCCTAGTTTACAGATGTTGTGACCTAGGCTTACAACGGGCCTGGGGTCTGAAAGTGGGACGTGAGCCGCGGGGGTCAAAGAGCCGGTTTGGTGGAGGTCAGCTCCACAGCGCGCCGTGCCAGGAAGACTTTATTCTGCGCCTCCTGCGGCAAAGAGAGGTGGAGGTGTGACAGCCCTCTTCCCCAGCCCCTTTCCGTGTTCCCCAGGGGCCCTCTCAGGGACCCGCCTGGCTCACCGTCTCTCTCTGACGTTTGAGCTCAGAGATGAGGCGTCCGTAGGAATTAGCCCGAGCCACAGTGTACGCCATCAGGATGCTGGAGGAGAAAGGAACGGAAGCCACTCCTGACACGCTCTTCGAAGTCAGGGATATGGACCCCCAAGCCCCTCCTCGTCCAGGCCCAAGGAGTTCAGTCTCCCAGCACCTCCGCCTTCAGATCCAGGAGCCCAAGTCCCGCCCACCTCCTCCTTCGGACCCAGCAGTCCAGGAGCCTAGGCCTCCTCCCTCAGACTCAGTACATTGCCTGCTCCCACCCCCAAGCCTTTCCTCTCTTGGACGCAGGTGGTGCCCCCCAGATCACACGCATTCAAACCCAGACCCAGAAGTCTGGCCCACCTCACCTGGAGATCAGCAGAAGGGGCGCAGCAAAAGCCTGGGTCCCCAGGAAGAAGAGGAAGTTCTGGGTGGTCTCAGGGAGGCTGGAAATAGACTCAGGGATCTGGGCCCAGATGGACGACTGCCCCCGGAATGGACCACACGGCTTAGAAGGCGGGATCCTGAAGTCAAGACAGGCTGGGCTCAAGTAGAGCCAGGAGTCTGAACACTGAATGGGGGGAGAGGGAGGGAGAGAGGCAGGAACCTCTCGCACTTACAGGAAGATGCTGTAAAGCAGGGGAACGCT
>NW_020264504.1:0-2161 GCF_003255815.1 Theropithecus gelada | reverse complement strand
GTGGTTCTGAGAACGTCTTCTGGAGCCAGGCTGCCTTCACTTCAAATCCTCCTTTGCTGGCTGAGTGACCCTGGGCAGGTCACTTAACGTCTTTGTGCATCTCAGTTTTCTCACATGGAAGGTGAAAGTGATGGTGTGACCTCGGCCTGAGGTAAGGACTAAATGAGTAAACATATGCACTCATCAACTGTGCATAACATGTGGCACTTTGTGATTCAGGCACAGTTGATGATGTGCATATGTTACTCATGTGCGTGTTAGCTCTTGTGTTTTGCCTGCAACACTGCACAAAGAGCAGATGTGATGAAAACCGGTTGTACTGAAGTTACAGCAGTGATACTTTCCAGTGACCCTGCACCATCCCAGGGAGACTGCAGCAATCCTCTCACCAGCAGTAACCTCCTGAGCTGGGAGGTTCCAGGAAGGCCCCTCAATCTCCAGCAGGTTTGACCTTCAAGGAGCTTCAGGGAAGGAGCTAGAGAAGTATTTCTATCTGGGAGGTACTGGGAGTTTATTAGCTCATCCGTACAGCTCATCCAAAGGGGAATAATGATTCAATTTCTGGCTTCAAATCTGCCCCAATAAAATTCTTATAGTTTTGACCGGGTGCAGTGGCTCACGCTTGTAATCCCGGCAGTTTGGGAGGCCGAGCGGGTGGATCACCTGAGGTCAGGAGTTCGAGACCAGCCTGGCCAACGTGGTGAAACCCCATCTCTACTAAAAATACAAAAAGTAACCTGGCGTGGTGGCGGGCGCCTGTAATCCCAGCACCTCGGGAGGCTGAGGCAGGAGAATCGCTTGAACGCAGGAGGCAGACGTTGCAGTGAGCTGAGATCACGTCATTGCACTCCAGCCTGGATGATAGTGCAAGACCCTGTCTATATATATATATATATATATATATATATATATATATATATATATATATATATTTTATAGTTTTACAGTGGAAGACATTTCTACATGTAGGGGAGGAAATACGACTTTTCCTCACCCAGCCTAGGTTCACTGCTGAGACCCTTATAGCAAAAGAAACTAACAAGGGAAGAGCATATGTATTTATTTAATGTAAGTTTTACATGACAGGAGCGCCTTTCAAAGGAAATGAAAGCCCATGGAAACAGCTATACCTCAGTGTTTTTTTTTTTTTTTTTTTTAAACAGTCAGTTTATTGAAGAATGGATAGTCATGGAGACGTATCATTAAGACCATAATAGTATGACCTAACAGTAACAAACTGGGGAAAATGTAGCCAGGCCTCTGTATTTAGGCTCTTCTCTGTGTCCCTGTGTCTTCAGAATCGAGGATGCACCTTTCCTCTGGGTACAGAGAGGGCACCTCTCACATAAGTGTCTTATAATCGACTTCAGAGAAGAAGGGCGGCAGGTGGTGGGGTGACAATGACCTTCCTGCTTCTGTTGTTTACTCAAATTCCTTTAGCATAAAATATTCAATACCCCAAGATGTTATATTTTGGAGTAGCATGTCCTGAGCCCCGTCATGCACATGCAACAAAACCCAGAATCTTTGAAGAGTGATGACTTCAAAATATTTAAATTCAAAATACAAATGATGACCAAGTAGGGTGGCTCATACCTGTAGTCCCAGCAGGGAGGTGCAGGGAGGCCCAGACAGATGGATCGCTTGAGTTCTGGAGTTCGAGAGCTGCCTGGCCAATATGGCGAAAGCCGATCTCTAGTAAAAATACAAAAATTAGCCCAGTATGTGGTGCACACCTGTTGTTCCAGCTACTTTCAAGGGGTGGGGAATGAGTGGGCTGAGGATCAACGGAAACAATATCATATTTACAAATTATTTTTTTCCTATAAGGCTAGTCAAGTGAAGCAGTGGTCTTATGCAACAGGTCTTATGCAACAGGTCTTATGTAATGCCTTTAACTTCAGCACTTTCAGCAAATTTATCTTCTGTGGGAGAGATACCAATTCATATTCCAATTTATTTCTCAACTCTAATACTGTCCCTTTCTTCATTTACTTGCTGGCACAACAAACTTTCTCCCCCTTCCCCCACATTTCTTAGACTAGGTCTCACTCTGTCACCCAGGATGGAGGACAGTGGTGTGATGTCAGTTCACTGCAGCCTCCACCCCCTGAGCTCTAGTGATCCTTCCACCTCAGCCGCCAGAGTAGCTGGATCTACA
>NW_020264503.1:0-2161 GCF_003255815.1 Theropithecus gelada | reverse complement strand
GGCTATGGTGAAAAAGGAAATATCCTCAGACGAAATCTGGAAAGAAGATTTCTGAGAAATGGCTCTGTGATGTGTGACTTCCACTCAGAGAGTTACATCTGTATTTCGTGGATCTCTTTGCTAGCATTATTTCTGTGGATTCTGAGAACAGATATTTCGGATCCCTTTGAAGACTATAGAGCCAAAGGAAATATCCTCCGATAACAAAGAGAAACAAGCTTTCTGAGAAACTTCTTTGTGTTCTGTGAAATCATCTCACAGAGTTACAGCATTCCCCTCAAGAAGCCTGTCGCTAAGACAGTTCTTGTGGAATTGGCAAAGTGGTATTTGGAAGCATATGGAGGGCTGTGGTGAAAAAGGAAATATGCTCAGATGAAATCTGGAAAGAAGTTTCCTGAGAAACTGCTTAGTGCTCTTAATTCATCTCACAGAGTTACATGTGTATTTCGTGGATCTCTTTGCTAGCCTTATTTCTGTGGAATTTGAGAACAGATATTTCGGATCCCTTTGAAGTCCATAGGGCCAAAGGAAATATCCTCCGATAACAAAGAGAAAGAAGCTTTCTGAGAAACTTCTTTGTGTTTTGTGAAATCATCTCACAGAGTTACAGCTTTCCCATCAAGAAGCAATTTGCTAAGACACTTCTTGTGGAATTGGCAAAGTGATATTTGGAAGCCCATAGAGGGATATGGTGAAAAAGGAAATATCCTCAGATGAAATCTGGAGAGAAGCTTTCTGAGAAACTGCTCTCTGATGAGTGACTTCCACTCAGAGAGTTACATCTGTATTTCGTGGATCTCTTTGCTAGCCTTATTTCTGTGGAATCTGAGAACAGATATTTCGGATGCTTTTGAAGACTATGTGGCCAAAGATAATATCATCCGATAACAAAGAGAAAGAAGCTTTCCGAGAAACTTCTTTGTGTTCTGTGAAATCAACTCACAGAGTTACAGCTTTCCCCTCAAGAAGCTTGTCGCTAAGACAGTTCTTGTGGAATTGGCAAAGTGATATTTGGAAGCCCATAGAGGGCTATGGTGAAAAAGGAAATACCCTCAGACGAAATCTGGAAAGAAGCTTATTGAGAAACTGCTCTGTGATTTGGGACTTCCACTCAAAGAGTTACATCTGTATTTCGTGGATCTCTTTGCTAGCCTTATTTCTGTGGAATCTGAGAATAGATATTTCGGATCCCTTTGAAGACTATAGGGCCAAAGGAAATATCCTCCGATAAAAAAGAGAAAGAATCTTTCTGAGAAACTTCTTTTTCTTCTGTGAAATCATCTCACAGAGTTACAGCTTTTCCCTCAAGAAGCCTTTCGGTAAGACAGTTCTTGTGGAATTGGCAAAGAGATATTTGGAAGCCCATAGAGGGCTATGGTGAAAAAGGAAATATCCTCAGACGGAATCTGGAAAGAAGCTTTCTGAGAAACGGCTCTGTGATGTGTGACTTCCACTCAGAGAGTTACATCTGTATTTCGTGGATCTCTTTCCTAGCCTTATTTCTGTGGAATCTGAGAACAGATATTTCGGATCCCTTTGAAGACTATAGGGCCAAAGGAAATATCCTCTGATAACAAAGAGAAAGAAGCTTTCTGAGAAACTTCTTTGTGTTCTGTGAAATCATCTCACAGAGTTACAGCTTTCCTCATAAGAAGCCTTTCGCTAAGACAGTTATTGTCGAATTGGAAAGTGATATTTGGAGGCCCATAGAGGGCTATGGTAAAAAAGGAAATATCCTCTGATGATATCTGGAAAGAAGCTTTATAACAAACTGCTCTGTGATTTGGGACTTCCACTCAAAGAGTTATATCTGTATTTCTGGATCTCTTTGCTACCCTTATTTCTGTGGAATCTGAGAACAGATATTTCAAATCCCTTTGAAGACTATAGGGCCAAAGGAAATATCCTCCGATAACAAAGAGAAAGAAGCTTTCTGACAAACTGCTTTGTGTTCTGTGAAATCATTTCACAGAGTTACAGCTTTCCCCTCAAGAAGCCTTTCGCTAGGACAGTTCTTGTGGAATTGGTAAAGCGATATTTGGAAGCCCATAGAGGGCTATGTTGAAAAAGGAAATATCCTCAGATGAAATCTGGAAAGAAGGTTTCTGAGAAACTGCTTACTGTTCTGTTAATTCAACTCACAGAATTACATCTGTATTTC
>NW_020264502.1:0-2162 GCF_003255815.1 Theropithecus gelada | reverse complement strand
GACCACATAATTGGAAGTAAAGCACTCCTCAGCAAATGTACAAGAACTGAAATTATAACAAACTGTCTTTCAGACCACAGTGCAATTAAACTAGAACTCAGGACTAAGAAACTCAATCAAAACCGCTCAACTACATGGAAACTGAACAACCTGCTCCTGAATGACTACTGGGTACATAACAAAGTGAAGGCAGAAATAAAGATAATAAAGATGTTCTTTGAAACCAATGAGAACAAAGATACAACATACCAGAATCTCTGGGACACATTTAAAGCAGTGTGTAGAGGGAAATTTATAGCACTAAATGCCCACAAGAGAAAGCAGGAAAGATCGAAAATTGACACCCTAACACCACAATTAAAAGAACTAGAGAAGCAAGAGCAAGCACATTCAAAAGCTAGCAGAAGGCAAGAAATAACTAAGATCAGAGCAGAACTGAAGGAGATAGAGACACAAAAAACCCTCCAAAAAATTAATGAATCCAGAAGTTGGTTTTTGGAAAAGATCAACAAAATTGATAAAGCACTAGCAAGACTAATAAAGAAGAAAAGAGAGAAGAATCAAATAGACAGAATAAAAAATGATAAAGGGGATATCACCACCAACCCCACAGAAATACAAACTACCATCAGAGAATACTATAAACACCTCTATGCTAATAAACTAGAAAAACTAGAAGAAATGGATAATTTCCTGGACACTTACACTCTCCCAAGACTAAACAAGGAAGAAGTCGAATCTCTGAATAGACCAATAGCAGGCTCTGAAATTGAGGCAATAATTAAGAGCCTACCAACCAAAAAAAGTCCAGGACCAGACAGATTCACAGCCGAAGTCCACCAGAGGTACAAGGAGGAGTTGGTACCATTCCTTCTGAAACTATTCCAATCAATAGAAAAAGAGGGAATCCTCCCTAACTCATTTTACGAGGCCAACATCATCCTGATACCAAAGCCTGACAGAGATACAACCAAAAAAGAGGATTTTACACCAATATCCCTGATGAACATCGATGAAAAAACCCTCAATAAAATACTGGCAAACTAAATCCAGCAGCACATCAAAAAGCTTATCCACCATGATCAAGCGGGCTTCATTCCTGGGATGCAAGGCTGGTTGAACATATGCAAATCAATAAACATAATCCAGCATATAAACAGAACCAAAGACAAAAACCACATGATTATCTCAATAGATGCAGAAAAGGCCTTTGACAAAATTCAACAGCCCTTCATGCTAAAAACTCTCAATAAATTCGGTATTGATGGAACGTATCTCAAAATCATAAGAGCTATTTATGACAAACCCACAGCCAATATCATACTGAATGGGCAAAAACTGGAAAAATTCCCTTTGAAAACTGGCACAAGACAGGGATGTCCTCTCTCACCACTCCTATTCAACATAGTGTTGGAAGTTCTGGCTAGGGCAGTCAGGCAAGAGAAAGAAATAAAGGGTATTCAATTAGGAAAAGAAGAAGTCAAATTGTCCCTGTTTGGAGATGACATGATTGTATATTTAGAAAACCCCATCGTCTCAGCCTAAAATCTCCTTAAGCTGATAAGCAACTTCAGGAAAGTCTCAGGATACAAAATTAATGTGCAAAAATCACAAGCATTCTTATACACCAGTAACAGACAAACAGAGAACCAAATCATGAATGAACTCCCATTCACAATAGCTTCAAAGAGAATAAAATACCTAGGATCCAACTTACAAGGATGTAAACGACTTCTTCAAGAAGAACTACAAACCACTGCTCAGTGAAATAAAAGAGGACACAAACAAATGGAAGAACATACCATGCTCATGGATAGGAAGAATCAATATTGTGAAATGACCATACTGCCCAAGGTGATTTATAGATTCAATGCCATCCCCATTAAGCTACCAATGAGTTTCTTCACAGAATTGGAAAAAAACTGCTTTAAAGTTCATATGGAACCAAAAAAGACCCCATATTGCCAAGACAATCTTAAGTCAAAAGAACAAAGCTGGAGGCATCACGCTACCTGACTTCAAACTATACTACAAGGCTACAGTAACCAAAACAGCATGGTATTGGTACCAAAGCAGAGATATAGACCAATAGAACAGAACAGAGCCCTCAGAAAGAATACCACACATCTACAGCCATCTGATCTTTGACAAACCTGACAAAA
>NW_020264501.1:0-8403 GCF_003255815.1 Theropithecus gelada | reverse complement strand
AACCAACGGTCTCTCCCCCCAAACCAACGGTCTCTCCCCAAACCAACGGTCTCTCCCCAAACCAACTGTCTCCCCGCCAAACCAACTGTCTCCCCCCCAAACCAACTGTCTCTCCCCCAAACCAACTGTCTCTCCCCCAAACCAACTGTCTCTCCCCCAAACCAACTGTCTCCCCCCCAAACCAACTGTCTCTCCCCCAAACCAACTGTCTCCCCCCCAAACCAACTGTCTCCCCCCCAAACCAACTGTCTCTCCCCCAAACCAAATGTCTCTCCCCCAAACCAAATGTCTCCCCCCAAACCAAATGTCTCTCCCCCAAACCAAATGTCTGTTTCATTTTGCATCTTAACCTAAGGACGTTTGTTTGTATTAAATACTAGAAAAATGTGAGGGCTGGGCATGGTGGCTCATGCCTGTAATTCTAGTAATTTAGGAGGCCTAGATGGGAGGATCGCTTGAGCCCAGGATTTCGAGACCAGCCTGGGCAACAAAGTGAGATCCTGTCTCTAGAAAAAAATTCTTAAAAATAGCTGGGCATGGTGGCATGTGCCTATAATCTCAGTTACTCAGGGGGCTGAGGTGGGAGGATCACCTGAGCCTGGGAGGTTGAGGCTGCAGTGAGCCACGATCACATCACTGCACTCCAGACTGGGTGACCGACTGAGATCCTGTCTCCAAAGAAAAGAATAGGTCAGGTGTTATTTCTTAAATCTAGGTAAACAGCTCTTCATTTCCAAGCTATGCCCCGCTGCCCGATTTTCTCTCGTGTCCAGATGGGTCTGGCTTCCGACCCCCAGCCCAGAGTGAGGCTGTGTGTGCGTTGTCTACTCAGGGTGCTGGTTGTACTTTGCTGCCTGTGGTGGGACTGAGACCACAGTATTGTCACAGGCCTGCTTTTGTTTGCTGGGCAATTGGAATGTTTTCCAATACAACTTTCACCATTATTATTACCCCATTGGTGCTCTCGCCGAAAATTCCTGCAGCAGGTCTCAGCAATGGGTTTCACTTCAGGGAGGAGGAGTCCCCGGGAGGCTGGCCTTGTGCTGCTGGGGACACGCTGGGTGTGGGGCCCCTGACCAGTGCCCACCACCCGAGTCTGCATGGTGCGGGGTCCCTTAGCGTGTTCCTAGGGGTGGCGGCAGCACCCCTCAGCCCGGGGGATTTGGGCAGCAGCCCTCCCTCGGCCGTCCTAAATGGAGCCCTCTCCTCCCTGCCAGCAGCTCTGTCTTCAGTCTGTAATCGCGTGTATTTCTTGCCAGAAGCACTACCAACTCTTTTTTCTCTTTCTTTCCTTCCGTGTCCCCATCCTCCCCTTTCCGTTTCAGTTTTTATTTTTGTTCTTATTTTTCTCCTTAGCTTTCATTCTCTGGTCATAGTCCATCTTGGCACCCTAACGTGGTGAGTATTTCATTGGCAGGGCCCGGCAGGGGTCCCACTCTGCTTCCCGGAAGACACCTCGGCCCCCTGCCCTGCCGGGGAGCTGCCCCCCCTGCCATTTGATGAACCGGAAGGCGTGACCCAGCATCCCCAAAAGGGTCGTTAGAAAGCCACCCGCGTCCTTCAACACCAGAAGTCCCTCCCTGGGGGTCAGGACCGGAGTCTTCCACTGTAGAAGCTGCAAGGTGCTCACCTTTCCTGAGCGGGAAGGAGAGCAGGGTCCATCCCCCGCAACCCAGTGTAGCAGAAACGTGCAGGACCCTCTCTAGGTGGTCTTTCTGCTTCGGTGGCACTAGGCAGCAGTTCCTGGGGACAGACACGGTGGTTCTGTGATTCATCCTCATTCTTTTTTGGGTGCTGCTGAGTACAGGCTTGGGTGGTGCTGGAGATTCAGCCAGGAGGGCTGGGTCTCCCTGCCAGGCTGGGGCGGCCTAGGCCGGGGTAGCTGGAGTCTGCAGGTCACGGCTGCTGCTGTTGCTACCATGGCACCCGCCAGCATAAATGTCTGCCTCCTTCCAAACTGGAAGAGGGACAAGTAGGACGTCACATCATCGTTCACCTCGGTCCTCGAGTCCCCACCCTTCATCAGGTCCCGAGAGGAGCTTCCCCTGGGGGCAGGGATCTTCCTCTCCACACAGCCCCTCGTCCCTCACCCCGGCCGAGCGGAGCCTCCCTGACATCCTCTGCACATAGCCCCTCGCCCCTCACCCTGGCTGAACGGAGCGTCGCTGACTCTGCAGTCTACATTTCTTTTCTTCCAGCCCCACGTTGAATCGGACCCTTTTCCTCCAGTGGGACCTGAGAGCAGGGACAAAACGGGACGTCGCGTCTCCATCCTGAAGACCCAGGGGGTCTTGGTCTCTGCACGCCCGTCCCGTGGAGGAAGAGTGAGAAGGGGCAGCATGTGCAGCGCAAGCTGCCATCCGCGTGGGATGCGCCAGGACTAGAACTGGCTCTGCCGACTCTGGGGGGCTTCTCTGGGAGAGGCCCGGCCTTGGCTGCTGGACCCTGGTCCCTCCTCCTGGACAGCAGTCCCCATCCCAGTTCCAGGGATGTGCAGCATTCCCTGCCAAGCAGGGGTGAGAACTGCTTCTGTGTGAAGCACCAGCCTCGGGTCCTCTCCTCTCTCTTGGTTCTCACAGTAGTTGTCACCAGTGTCTGGAGGAAGATTTTCAGAAATGACAGAGGCGTGGCCCAGTGACAAGATGAAGGCTATGACTGAGCCGCCTGGATGGTGACCTTCATTCAACGAGGCTCCCTGGATGGTCCTGGGAGGGCTCCCCAACACCTCAGTGGCCCCTCCAATGCTGCAATGTGTTGCTGGGGTCCTGAACACCTGCTGGCCAACAGACCCCACACCCACCCTCCTTCATCGTCATCTCTGTGGGGACAGACAAGAGCCGTGGCCGCCGTGGGCCATGGGGTGCCCTCAACCCTCTGCCTTCCTACCCAGCCTGAGACAGGAAGGCCGCCAGCTGGGAGCACCACGGGACTGATCCAAGGAAGGCGTGGGGAGTGTGGTGACAGGAGATGGGACGAGGGGGCAGAGCCAGCTGGAACATGGATGCCAGAGGCTGCCTCCGTAGTGCATCTCCAGAAGTCACAGAGGCCCTGAGCGCCCAGAGCCACCTGAGCCACCTGGCCTGGAAGCCCCTGCGCAGGCCAGACCTGCAGGCCATGGACCCCAGCAGGAACCGAAGCCTCACCCCAAGCCTTCGTACACAAGGAGCAGCCCACGTGAGGGACGGCGGACGCACCTGTGGCTCTACTGGTGCAAGAAAGGAACCGTGGTCCAAGAAGCTGACAGGTAAGGGCTGCTGTCTGTCCACAGGGATGGCCTTTTCCCTCCCGCCCTGTGTGGTGACCCTGCACAAGCTGACACACCCCCTTCCTGGCCTGCTAATTCTGCTTAGAGAACTCAGCCCCATTTGAGATGAGAATTAAATTTGCTGGCGCACCCTCCCTGCGAGGTGAGCCCCAGCTTCTCCTGCACACCTCTGTGTCCCAGTCTGCACATGTGTGGCTCTGCCACCCCCTCCACTGCTGGCCGTCAAGATCACCTCTCCCGTCACGCCTGGGACAGGGCCTGGGGGCTTGTGTGGACTGTGGCCTGAGCTGTTGCTGGGGGCAGGGTCTGCAGACATGGTGCCCCACAGGGACCTGGCATCTGGCACGGTTGGCCGTCCTCCCACTTGCAGGAAGAGGCTTGCAGAAAAGGGAGAAACCCTGTAGGTGCGTCGAGGCCGCTCTCCGAGTGCACCTCCTTCCGCTGCTCCCGTGCACTTGACCGTGAGCGCCGTCCCTCACTCGGACCCAGCACCTGAGGTGTCCGCTCTGGGGAGGTGACTGGTTGCTCCCAGCAGGGAAGGAGGTCAGGACTGGGCGGGGCATGCCCCACCGCAGAGCTTTCCTTGCCAGCGGGGTTCCCTACGGGAGAGTTTGAAGATCGGTTGTGTCTGTGGGGCTCTGGGGCAGGGTGAGCTGGTTCTTGGGGAGGCAGTGGCAGCCCCATGGGGGGCCACCCAGAGAACGCTCCACCTCCCCCACCTCTGACCCATACCGATAGGGTCCAGCCCTACGGGGCTTAGCAGGTGTTCTCCCTGTGTGTAGAGATGAGAGATTGTAGGAAATAAAGACACAAGACAAAGAGATAAAGAGAAAACAGCTGGGCCCAGGGGACCACTACCACCAAGACGTGGAGACCAGTAGTGGCCCTGAGCGGCTGGGTGCACTGATATTTGGTGCATACAAGAACAAGGAGGCAGGGTAAGGAGGGTGGATCTTCTAAGTGATTGACGAGGTGAAGCAAGTCACATGATCACAGGACAGGGGGCCCTTCCCTCTTAGGTAGCCGAAGTGGAGAGGGAGGGCAGCATATGTCAGCGTTTTCTTCTCTGCACTTATAAGGAAGATCAAAGACTTTAAGACTTTCACTATGTCTTCTACCGCTGTCTACTACCAACTTCAAGAGGAACCAGGAGTACAGGAGGAACATGAAGGTGGACAAGGAGCGTGACCGTTGAAGCACAGCACCACAGGGAGGGGTTTAGGCTGCCAGATGACTGCGGGCAGGCCTGGATAATATCCAGCCTTCCACAAGAAGCTGGTGGAGCAGAGCGTTCCCCGACTCCTCCAAGGAAAGGAGACTCCCTTTCGCGGTCTGCTAAGTAACAGGTGCCTTCCCAGACACTGGCGTTACCACCTGACCAAGGAGTCCTCAAGCGGCCCTTACGCGGGCGTGACAGAAGGCTCACCTCTTGTCTTCTTCGTCACTTCTCACAGTGTCCCTTCAGCACCTGACCCTGTGCCCGCCGGTTATTCCCGGGTTATATTAGTAATGCAACGAAGAGTAATATTAAAAGCTGATGATTAATAATGTTTATACTAATGATTGATAATTGTCCATGATCATCTCTATATCTAATATGTATTATGACTATTCTTATTCTAACTATTTTCTTTATTATACTGAAACAGTTTGTGCCTTCAGTCTCTTGCCTTGGCACCTGGGTAATCCTCCACCCACACAAACCCTGTCCGAGATACAGCTGTGTCTCCTGCAGTGGGCAGCGGCCATGGGCCACAGGCATTGTTGTTCCTGGGAGATGCTCCCCTGCATAGAAAATGGGAGGGGGAGGAGGCGGTGCGACCACACCCTCAGCTCAGGAGCGGGCAGCAGCTCCGTCTTCACCCTCGATTCAGGAGGGGGCAGTGGCTCCGTCTTCACCCTCGACTCAGGAGGGGCAGCAGCGAGGAGGAGGTACGAGGGGGGCAGCGGCTCCATCTTGCAGGTCCCCTGGGGCACGTTCTCCAGGTGCATTGTGGATAAGGCGTTGTCCTTGTGTGGGTCGGGACCTGGGCACCAGGCAGGATCTGGCTCCTGCGTCCCCCAAGTGCGCCCAGGCACAGCCTCAGGCCAGAAAGTTCTCTGCAGGGGTTCATTCTAGAAGGAGTGGGAGGTCAACAGCCCCAGCCCTGTCCAAGGACACCCGCTGCTTGGCACAGGAGGGCACTACAGGCCCACCAGCCCTCAGGACACAGGAGGGCACTACAGGCCCACCAGCCCTCAGGACACGGCTCCCACATCCCCAGGGACTTCTGCTCCCACAGCAAAAGCTGGAGCCCCAAGCAGGGCGTCTCTAATTGTGCGGCAAGGACAGCGCAGCTAGACGTCGGGAGCTCCACTGCCTCCAGGGTCCCCGGAGGGTGGTGGGGGGCAGTGAACACCCCACAGCGCAGCGACACACACGGTGTGGACATACGCACGACCCCGCGGACGCTTCCCGGCTGCCTCACTCCCACCCCCTGCGGACCAGGCCTCACAGCGGGGGCAGGTGGACCATCCAGGTGGACCATCCAGGCCGTGCTGAGCCCCGAGCAGTTCCCCACAACAGGTCACAGAGAGGACTCCGGGCTAGGAGAAGGGGTCCTGGGGAGCAGGGTCCCCGCACAGCCGCCCTCGGTGACATCTGGGACGTGGACATGAGTGGACGACGTCCCTGGATGGAGCCATTTCCTGGGTCCTGGAGCTGGAGGTGACGGAGCTTCTCCTGCTCCCAGCGTGTGCCCGTGGGGTGGTCAGAGTAGACAGGCCACACCGTCATCAGGGAAGGGCAGCTGGCCAGCAATGTGCAGACTGTGCCTCAAGCCCGTGGGCACAGTGGGGACAGAGGTGGGCAGGTGCTTCTCCACCTGGGGGCTGACAAGCTACGGGCACATCGTGGACAAGGCGTCTGTGCGGCTCTGCGCGGAAGACCGCTCTCCTCGGCCAGGCCCACCAGCCTCCCAGGATCAGGGAGCGAGCCTCGAACGCTAGACCCGGCAGGAAAACATATGTGAGCCAATGGGCCCCAAACCGTCGCGTTGCACCAGGCGGAGACCTCAGCCCCAGATGCTCACCCAGGGCTGTCGCCCGACCCTGCAACTACCCCGAGGGTTGGGGAGACCTGTGAGCGGAAACCTGTCCCCGCCCGGAGCGCCGGCAGCAATGCCCTCTTCAGCTTGTTCAGTCGAGGGAGGAGAGGAGAGCGATGCCTTCGCGGGCTCCCCTGGGGGAAGCTACAGAGCGGGGGCATTGGGCCGAGGCCACCAGCCCACAGGGCTCCTCTGAAGTGAGGCGGCTGTCATCCTCCCGGGATCCTCTCCCACCGTGTCTGGTCCGAGCGTGCAGTATCCAGCGTGAGTTCGAAGGGTGTCACGAAAGAGCTACTACCTAAATTTGCAGCCAGCAAGGGGCTTTTGTGCCCTAGTTCCCTCTCGCAGCCCTAGACCACCAACCCCACACCCATAGGAAGCAGAGGGCCCCTCACCCACAGCCCAGCAGGTGCACTGTGTGCCCTGCCCTATGGGAGAGGAACCGCCACAATGTCTGATCGAGCATATTTTTGCACAGTAAATGAGACGTGAGATGTTACTGTGCTGTCTCAGTGAGCGTCTCCCTTCTCTCCAATTAGCTTTTTTCCCCAACTTTTTATTTTGAAATAATTTTAGACTTAAAATTGCACAAATTGTGTAGAGAGTCCTGTGTGCCCTTCAGCCTGCTTCCCCTGATGTTCCTGTCTTGTCTTTTCTTTTTTTTGAGATGGAGTCTTGCTCTGTCACCAGGCTGGAGTGCGGTGGCACGATCTTGGCTCACCACAACCTCCTCCTCCCGGGTTCAAGCAATTCGCCTGCCTCAGCCTCCCAAGTAGCTGGGATTACAGGCAGGCGCTTGCCAGCACGCCCGGCTAATTTTTGTATTTTTAGTAGAGATGGGGTTTCGCCATGTTGGCCAGGATGGTCTCGAACTCCTGACCTCATGATCTGCCTGCCTCGGCCTCCCAAAGTGCTGGGATTACAGGCGTGAGCCACTGCGTCCAGCCTGTCCCTGTCTTACATAATCATGATACATTTTCAAAACTTTGCCACAACCTGGGTTCTGGTTTCTGGTTTCTCCAGGTTTCCTCCTGGCAAATGCTCCTTTCTGTTCCAGGATCCCACATTGCATTCACTCATCCTGTCTTGGTAGTGCCTGCCGTCAGTGACAGCTTTTTAGTTCTTCCTCATCACTCTTGGCCTTGATGCTTGGATAAGAACTAGTCGGTTATGTTATAGGTTCCTCAGGAGGATCTGCCTGGCCTGTGGTTCTGTGGAGGTAACGCATCTGGGGAGAATGCCCCAGGAGTGACGGACCCTAAGTACCACACCAGGGTGCCCAAGGTGGGCGTATTTCATCACTGATGCTGTAACCTTGATCACTTGGCTAAGGGGGTGTCTGCCAGGGTCTCCACTGAGAAGGAGCCCTGTGTAGTCTATGCGTGTACTGGGGGAGATTCGCCGAGACTGAAAAGACCACACTTCTCCATGAACGTTGCCCAGATCTCTGCACCCGTTGGTGGATCTTCCCTGCAGCACTTCTTCCTGTGGGGACGTCCTCTCCCCCTTCCTTCTATTTCATTGGTTAGAATTTTCCTATAGAGAAGACCTGCCCCTTTTCTCCTATTTCTTTGCCTGTGTATCGCACTGTGTGCATCCGGCCGTTCAGTCTGTCCCTGGGTCATGGCCCCGTGAGGCTGTTAATGTCTCCTCACCCAGATGCTGCTGCAGAGCCTCCAGCGCTCCTCCAGGCTGGCGCCCTGCAGAGCACTCTCTTTCTCTCTGTCCCCACAAGGCAAGGTCCATAACTCCTTCCCCAAGGAGCTCTGGCTTCTGTGTTGGAGAGCAGTGTTCAGAAACCAAGGTCTCTAGACCAGGGTGTGCTCATTGCTACTGGGGTGATAGTATTTCCAGGCCCTCTCAGAGACAGCCTGGAAATACGTGTGCAAACCAACCTGTGCACACCCACATACCTGTGCTTCCCTCCTTCCCTCTCTCTCCTTGCCTCTTTCTCCTTGCCCCTCTCTCCTTCCTTCCCTCTCCTTCCCTCCCTCTCCTTCCCTCCCTCTCCTTCCCTCTCTCTCCTTCCTTCCCTCTCTCTCCTTCCCTCTC
>NW_020264500.1:0-2164 GCF_003255815.1 Theropithecus gelada | reverse complement strand
GCCCCTGCTGGCTCCTGGAAGGAGCCCTGTGCCCATGGAGAGGATGACATCCCTGTCCTCAGCCTGTGGTGGATGGATGTGGGGATGGGCTGCACCAGTGATCTGTGGCAGCCCTTAGGTCTGGCCATCAGGCCTTGCTCTGCTGGTCTCCAATTCACTAAGGCATGGGGTTTGGAAGCAGCACCCCCAGTTGGAGTCAGCCCCCAGGACGTGGGGCTTGTAGGGAAAAGGAAGTGGGGAGAGGTGGGTGGATAGAGAGGTGAGTGGATGGATACAGGGATGGATATATGGATGTATGAAAAGATGGACAAATGGCTAGAGGAATNCTGAGGCCCAGGAATTGAAAGTTACAGTGAGCTATGACCGCAACACTGCATTCCAGCCCGGGAGACAGAATGAGCCTCTGTCTCAAAAAGGAAAAAGAGAGAAAGAGAAAAGGAAAGGAAAAAAGAAGGCTAAAGATCTGAAGAAACAGAGCCACAGAAGGTATACAGATGGCAAATAAGAACATGAAAAGACGCTCTACGTAATTTCTCATTAGGCGAGTGTAGATTAAACTGCAATGCCATCCCATTGCACAGCCACGCAAACAGAACGCCACAGAAGGTATACAGATGGCAAATAAGAACGTGAGAAGACGCTCCACATAATTTCTCATTAGGCGAGTGCAGATTGAAACCACAATGCCATCCCATTGCACAGCCACAAAATGGCTAAAACATAATCACACAAGTAAAATGACAATGCCACATGCTGACACAGATGTGAAGCACAAGAAATTCTCATTTACTGCTGGTAAGAATGCAAAATGGTGCAGCCCTTGTGGAAAAGAAACTGGCCATTTCTCACCCAGAAATGCCACTCGCATAAATCTTCACAGCAGCTTTATTTATAATCACTAAAAACTGGAAGCAAATCCATTGTTCTTCAGTCGGTGAGTAGATCAAACCTGCAGCCCATGGATGGAATAGAATACTATTCAGCAATAAAAAGGAAAAGGCCATCAATTCAAATATCATGGATGATCTCCAATGCATTTTTCTTTGTGAAAGAAACCGGATACAAAAGGTTACTATCTGTACTAATAAGCATGGTTGTGCATTTTAATTGATTGATGAATCTCATTAATCAAATGCATTGATTAAATTGCATATTGGTTGATTGATTAATTACATTAATATGACATTCCAGAGAAAGCAAAGCTAGAGATAAAGAAAACAGATTGGTGGTTGCCTTGGTTGGGGATGGGGGCAGCACAGGGGAATGTGGGGGTGATGAGCCTGTTCTGAATCATGACTATGGGAGTGGATAACATGACTGTGCATTTGTCCAAACCTGTAGAACTGAACACCAGACAGTGGACTTTTTGGATATGTATATTAATATACTTTTATGCAAAAACAAAGCAATTCTCAGAAAAGATAGTCTTCCCATGCATACATTTGGGGCTGGAAGGACCTGTTTTTTGAGTGAAGTCAAAGAGGCCAGAGGATAGTAACCTCAGAGCCAGTCCACCTAAAAGCCAAAGGAAGGGGCTCTGCTGAGGATGGAACTGCTCTCTCTGAAGGTGGAGGATTGACAGGAGCTGCCTGGCTGTGGCCCAGGCAAGCCCAGTGCCCAGGCCAGAGCTGGAGCCCACAGCTGCAGCCGGGAAGATGCCCCTAGCACCTCCGAGCAGTTTGCACATGGCATCGGGCCCCATGGGTCCGGTCCATACCCCCGTCTTGCCTCAAGGAAGCCCAGCCCAGAGACTTGAGGCAGCCTGCTTGGGGTCTCACAGCAGTAAGGTGGCCCAGGGCTCTGGACCCGTGGCCACCCATGCTCCTGGCTGGCCTGGAGTCACGTGTGGGGGTTTGTGTGTGTGTCCCTGTGTGTGTGTCTGAACACATGTATGCAAATGCATGCCTGTGTGTGCATCTGTGTCTATGTGTGTGTGCACCTGTGTGTGAGTGTGCATGTGTGTAAAGATGAGATCCTTCAGGTGGGTGAGGCAGTGGACAGGTGCCAGCACGAGCAGGGCTGGAAGGTGTGGCTTTGGGGTGAGGGGCTAGAAGATGTGGCTTCAGGGGTGAGGCCCTGTCCAGGTGGGTGTTGGGTTCCTCCACCCCGGAAGGAAGTCACACCCCTGAGCAGGGGACACAGGCCAAGGCTGTGGAGTCTGTAG
>NW_020264499.1:1190-2163 GCF_003255815.1 Theropithecus gelada | reverse complement strand
GTTGTAAGTTTCATAGACAATAGAAATTTTAAAGCTAGCTGCTGATTCACTGACCTTTTATTTTAAACTCAGGTAGCACTTATTTGTAATGAGAAGCGTATAGATTTAGTCTCTTCTTATCTTCCTATCAGAAAACTTAATGTTAGGCCGGGCGCGGTGGCTCAAGCCTGTAATCCCAGCACTTTGGGAGGCCGAGATGGGCGGATCACGAGGTCAGGAGATCAAGACCATCCTGGCTAACACGGTGAAACCCCGTCTCTACTAAAAAATACAAAATATTAGCCGGGCGTGGTGGCACGCGCCTGTAGTCCCAGCTACTCGGGAGGCTGAGGGAGGAGAATGGCGTGAGCCTGGGAGTCGGAGCTTGCAGTGAGCTGAGATCCGGTCACTGCACTCCAGCCTGGGCGACAGAGCGAGACTCCGTCTCAAAAAAAAAAAAAAAAAAAAAAGAAAACTTAATGTTGAATCCTTCTAGCTCACAGCTGGACTGTGAACATTGATTACTCTCATGCCCTGCATAGATTTGAGAAATTGTCTTGAATTTTTATTGACTTTATGTGGAATGGTGAGTTACACTAATTAACATGACAAAACTTTGCACTTTGTGGCTTCTTATTTCTGTTTGTTGTAGATCACCTACATTGATACTTCTACAGTTTTCTAGCATTGCATTTGTGTTTTATGGCATTCACTTAGAAAGCCATTAATATAGAGGAAATCCATCTGTCTTTGAAAGGATGTGTCTGTTTTTCTTTTTTTGTTTGCTGTCATTTTTTCCCTCTTTAATTTTTGTGGGTACATAGTAGATGTTTGTATTTATGGGTCACGTGAAATATTTTGATATAGGCAAGCCATGCCATCACATAGGGGTCTATTATTCTTAATGTACAGCTTTTAAACATTTTCTTATATAATTTTTTTTTTTTTTTTTGACGGAGTCTCGCTCTGTCACCCAGACTGGAGTGCTGTGGCG
>NW_020264499.1:0-1143 GCF_003255815.1 Theropithecus gelada | reverse complement strand
TTTTTTTTTTTTTTGAGACGGAGTCTCGCTCTGTCACCCAGACTGGAGTGCTGTGGCGCGGTCTCAGCTCACTGCAAGCTCCGCCTCCTTGGTTCATGCTATTCTCCTGCCTCAGCCTCCCAAGTAGCTGGGACTACAGGTGCCCGCTACCACGCCCGGCTAATTTTTTGTATTTTTAGTAGAGACAGGGTTTCACCATATTAGCCAGAATGGTCTCGATCTCCTGACCTCGTGATCTGCCCGCCTTGGCCTCCCAAAGTGCTGGGATTACAGGCGTGAGCCACCGCACCCAGCCATTCTTATATAATTTTAAAGCTGACTGTGGTTTATAGCTTTGTTCTGTTTTTCTTTGTCCTCTCTTAACAAATACCTTCTAGATATTGCTTTAAAATGGAAAGTTCCTGCCCATTACTGACTTAGGTTACCCAAACATTTAGTCATACGCTAGTTGGAAAGTTGTCATCATTGTTTCATTTCAGGAAATAGAGGCAAACTTGGCGGATTAGTCATTGCATTAATAAAATGGAAGATTTAGCCAGCTTTTAAAAAACTGCACTGGAAACTATGGAGCACTGGGCACCCTAACAATGAAAAGTGAGGGCAGGGGAGGTGGAGACATTGAGATTTGTTTTCTCTCTCTGGCTATTTGAAGCTGCATTTTTCTTTGAAATATTTCTTCTGGAAATTATATTTTGCTTTATTATACTCTCACATTACCAGACTAATTTAAAAAGACTTCCTTTTTTTTTTTTTTTTTTGCATTTTACATATTTGCCAGGTATGTTCATGGATTACTTCATAAATTATTCCATGAACATTGCATTTTAAAGCTAATGCTGTTGTTTTAATATTTCATTTTTCTATGTGGAATGCTAAATCCCTTCTGATGATAATGTATATTTTATATATTAAAAATTAGAACATATATATCATATATTTTTAAAATTTTTAATTGTGTCCTCTGTAGAGTAGCTATTTTGATGATCAAAAAACTTGTAAGATTAGCAGGGCAATTATTTTATCTCAGTTATATAAATGAGAAAACAGACACATACACACTACATTAATGACCTGCTGTGTTCATACAGCTATTATGGGATGGAGTCAGAACTCAAACTCAAGGCACAATGCGGTCTGGTAAGT
>NW_020264498.1:0-2164 GCF_003255815.1 Theropithecus gelada | reverse complement strand
AAGGCAGCAGCCAGGCTGGGGGAGGGGCGCCCGCCATTGCTGAGGCTTAAGTAGGTAAACAAAGCTGCTGGGAAGCTCGAACTGGGTGGAGCTCACAGCAGCTCAAGGAAACCTGCCTGTCTCTGTAGACTCCACCTCTGGGGACAGCGCACAGCTACACAACAACAACAACAACAACAAAAACAACAACAAAAAGCAGCAGAAACCTCTGCAGACGCAAACGACTCTGTCTGACAGCTTTGAAGAGAGCAGTGGATCTCCCAACACGGAGGTTGAGATCTGAGAAGGGACAGACTGCCTGCTCAAGTGGGTCCCTGACCCCTGAGTAGCCTAACTGGGAGACATCCCCCACTAGGGGCAGTCTGACACCCCACACCTCACAGGGTGGAGTACACCCCTGAGAGGAAGCTTCCAAAGCAAGAATCAGACAGGTACACTCGCTGTTCAGAAATATTCTATCTTCTGCAGCCTCTGCTGCTGATACCCAGGCAAACAGGGTCTGGAGTGGACCTCAAGCAATCTCCAACAGACCTACAGCTGAGGGTCCTGACTGTTAGAAGGAAAACTATCAAACAGGAAGGACACCTACACCAAAACCCCATCAGTACATCACCATCATCAAAGACCAGAGGCAGATAAAACCACAAAGATGGGGAAAAAGCAGGGCAGAAAAGCTGGAAATTCAAAAAATAAGAGCACATCTCCCCCGGCAAAGGAGCGCAGCTCATCGCCAGCAACGGATCAAAGCTGGACGGAGAATGACTTTGACGAGATGAGAGAAGAAGGCTTCAGTCCATCAAATTTCTCAGAGCTAAAGGAGGAATTACGTACCCAGCGCAAAGAAACTAAAAATCTTGAAAAAAAAGTGGAAGAATTGACGGCTAGAGTAATTAATGCAGAGAAGGTCATAAACGAAATGAAAGAGATGAAAACCATGACACGAGAAATACGTGACAAATGCACAAGCTTCAGTAACCGACTCGATCAACTGGAAGAAAGAGTATCAGCGATTGAGGATCATATGAATGAAATGAAGCGAGAAGAGAAACCAAAAGAAAAAAGAAGAAAAAGAAATGAACAAAGCCTGCAAGAAGTATGGGATTATGTAAAAAGACCAAATCTACGTCTGATTGGGGTGCCTGAAAGTGAGGGGGAAAATGGAACCAAGTTGGAAAACACTCTTCAGGATATCATCCAGGAGAACTTCCCCAACCTAGTAGGGCAGGCCAACATTCAAATCCAGGAAATACAGAGAATGCCACAAAGATACTCCTCGAGAAGAGCAACTCCAAGACACATAATTGCCAGATTCACCAAAGTTGAAATGAAGGAAAAAATCTTAAGGGCAGCCAGAGAGAAAGGTCGGGTTACCCACAAAGGGAAGCCCATCAGACTAACAGCAGATCTCTCGGAAGAAACTCTACAAGCCAGAAGAGAGTGGGGGCCAATATTCAACATTCTTAAAGAAAAGAATTTTAAACCCAGAATTTCATATCCAGCCAAACTAAGTTTCATAAGTGAAGGAGAAATAAAATCCTTTACAGATAAGCAAATGCTGAGAGATTTTGTCACCACCAGGCCTGCCTTACAAGAGACCCTGAAGGAAGCACTCAACATGGAAAGGAACAACCGGTACCAGCCATTGCAAAAACATGCCAAAATGTAAAGACCATCGAGGCTAGGAAGAAACTGCATCAACTAACGAGCAAAATAACCAGTTAATATCATAATGGCAGGATCAAGTTCACACATAACAATCTTAACCTTAAATGTAAATGGACTAAATGCTCCAATTAAGAGACACAGACTGGCAAACTGGATAAAGAGTCAAGACCCATCAGTCTGCTGTATTCAGGAGACCCATCTCACACGCAGAGACATACATAGGCTCAAAATAAAGGGATGGAGAAAGATTTACCAAGCAAATGGAGAACAAAAAAAAGCAGGGGTTGCAATCCTAGTCTCTGATAAAACAGACTTTAAACCATCAAAGATCAAAAGAGACAAAGAAGGCCATTACATAATGGTAAAGGGATCAATTCAACAGGAAGAGCTAACTATCCTAAATATATATGCACCCAATACAGGAGCACCCAGATTCATAAAGCAAGTCCTTAGAGACTTACAAAGAGACTTAGACTCCCATACAATAATAATGGGAGAC
>NW_020264497.1:0-2164 GCF_003255815.1 Theropithecus gelada | reverse complement strand
AAAGAAAGAAAGAAAGAAAGAAAGAAAGAAAGAAAGAAAGAAAGAAAGAAAGAAAGAAAGAAAGAAAGAAAGAGAAAGAAAGAAAGAGAAAGGAAGGAAGGAAGGAAGGGAAGGAAGGAAGGAAGGAAGGAAGGAAGGAAGGAAGGAAGGGAAGGAAGGAAGGAAGGAAGGAAGGAAGGAAGGAAGGAAGGAAAGAGAGAGAAGGAAAGACGGTTGATATTATTTTTCACATGGATATCCATTGGTTCTGGTACCAATTTTGAGGTCTGTCCTTTCCTCACTGTTCTGCAGTGACAGTTTTTTAAATCTGGAAAGTTATTTATTTTATTTGGTTTGTTTGTTTATAAATGGTGTCTCACTATGTTGCCCAGGCTGACATGCAGCAGCTATTTACAGGTCCAGTTATAGCATGTTACAGCCTAAAATGCCTGGGCTCAAGCAATTCTCCCACCTCAGCCTCCAGAGTAGCACAAACTAGAGTTATGTACCACCATGCACAACTTTTTATTTTTGTTCTTCATTATTTTATATGTTGCACATGATAAATACATACGTTATGTGTAGTAACAACTTACAAAAAAATCAAGTATCCCAAAATATGTCAGTTTATTTCTGAAATCTCTTTTCATTTTCTTTGGTACACTTTTCAACCTACACTATCTTACATAGTTTATCTGTATGATAATTATATCTGATTGGGTAGTCTTCCACATTTCTCCCTTTTTTTCTAATAATATCTCAGCTACATTTTGTTCATAACAAGTAAAGGTGAACTTCAGATCTCTGTGTAAAAGTACACACACACACACACACAATGAATAAACTAGCAAAAGCAAAACAGAATTTTTGTAGAATTTTGACCTTCCATTGCAATTTAATTAACTCAATCAATTTGTGAAAAAATAACTCATTGTGACATTGGATTTTCAAATTTATTAATATGTTCTATCCATTTACTTAGGTTTCTTATTCATTTCTTTCAATAGTTTCTTTATTTATTTATAAAACTTTTGCTTTTGTATTAGACTTATTTCTAGGTGTTTGGTGTTTCTCAATGTTACTATGACACTTTTAAAAATTACTTTTCAGGCTGGGCATAGTGGATCATACCTGTAATCCCAGCACTTTGGGAGGCCAAGGCGGATGGATCATGAGGGTCAGGGATTCGAGACCAGGGTGGTCAACATAGTGAAGCCCTGTCTCTAGTAAAAATACAAAAATTAGCCAGTTGTGGTGGCATGCTGATGTAGTCCCAGCTACTCCAGAGGCTGAGGCAGGAGAATTGCTTGAACCCAGGGGCAGAAGTTGCAGTGAGCCGAGACCGCACCATTGTACTCCAGCCTGGGCGACAGAGCGAGATTCTGTCTCAAGTAAGTAAATAAATAAATAAATAAATAAATAAATAGTTTTCACTGGTAATTGCTGTGTACATAGAAATTTAATTAATATTTTCTTTCTGACCATTAATTCAGCAAACTTATTAAATCTGGTAGGACTTATGTAGATTCCCATGGCCTTTTTGTTAATGCATAACAGCATACCTTATTTAAATAAGGATACTCTTAAATGAAATACATTTATCTATTGTTTACCGAAAGGGATATGTTCTGAGAAATGCATCCTTAGGCAATTTCATTGTTGTGTGAACAGCATAGAATGAATGTGCACACATCTAGGTGGTGCAGCCTACTATGCATTTAGGCTATATGGTATAGCCTATTTCTCCTAGACTGTAAACTTGTACAATATTTAATGTAGGCAATTTTGACACCATGGTTAGTATTTGCAGACCTAAACATATCTAAATACAGAAAAGTCACAGCAAAATTACAGTGTTACAATCTAATGGAACCACCATCATAAATATGTAATCCATCCTTGACTAAAACCTTGCTATGTAGTGCTTGACTATAGATGTAATTTTGGCTTAGATTCTTTACACTGATTTGTGAACAACAGGACGAAACTGTCTTCCAATGCATGGAAGCTGTTTTTTTGTTTGTTTGTTTTAGTGGGTTACATTATAATTTTTTTCTTTTGTGCATCATAAGAGCAATTTCCTAAAACAAAATAAAAGATATAATCTATTACTATATCCAAACTAAAATAATTATATACAATTTTTTGTTCTTTTTGCTGAAATAGTAATGGGAAATTTCTGAAA
>NW_020264496.1:0-2165 GCF_003255815.1 Theropithecus gelada | reverse complement strand
CTCTGCTGGGACCGCACGTTGCAGAAAGACGCTATCTCTTCCGAGAGAGTCTTCAAATGACGCGCCATCTGGCCGCATCAGCCCTTATATAACTCACCCCCGCCTACCGCGAACACCCCACCCACCCATCAGGTACGCGATCCACCAATCAAATATCAGCACCTAATTAAGGCATGAGTCCTAGGGTGTGTCCCCTTGTATTCCCCAGGGAGTTCACTTAAAACTCCTGGGAATGCGTTAGTTTCCTTAAAACAGTGGTAGGGAATAATTCTGTCCTTGCGAAACAATGTGTGTGTTTGTGTGTGTGTGTTTGCTTGTATGAGTTTCTGGGCATGCGGAATCATGCCCATGTGAGTGTTTCTTTGTGTCTGTTTATATGTCTGGGTGTGTGTGTGTTTGAGCTGCGATGTGCTTCTAACTATGTGCTTTTGGCAGATACTATCATCCTTTCAGGCATTGAAGGACAGGAAGTAAGACCTGTACTTTCTGACTTGAGAATCATCAACGAAGTACAGTTAATAACACAGTGTATTTGTTTCCTTCATATCAAAGAATAGATCCATGCAGTCTAATAAGTATTCTAGCGAAAACCTTTCCATGTTCAGCCTATTGATTCTGTGTTCGAGTGAAATGACTTACCAGTGGGCACCAAGACATGTCTTTGCAGGAAATGCTCTTGTGGAAGCTATACACCCAAATCATAAAGCATCAAGTGTTGGAAACATGCACTGAACTTAGACGAAATACTCAGTGCCCAAATTAGACTGTGAAAGACTTTCAGGAAATCATGCTATCACTGACATACCAATTGATGACATTCCCCGAATTTATAATTGCAAGTAAAGAGAAATAGTCATGACATTCTATTTCCAGTGATTGAGGTCATATGACCGCAATTTAAGAAATCATGAAATCAGAAAACTTGACTAATCACAATCTAATCCAACTAAAACCTTTGGTTCATTTAAGAAAGGGTGAATATAAAAATAAGATACCACGCAGCATGGGAGATAATATTTTAGTACGTTTGTGATAATGGATCAACATTAGAGAGAGATGAAATAAATAGTTGTAAATTTGAGAATAGCATATAACCAGAATTAAACACTGTAAATGCCTGGGCGATGGGAGTGAGTCCCTGTCTCAGGAAGACACCTAGAGATTTAAAAGCAGGGCGTCTAAAAGAGATTTGCATACCATTGTTAATACTGGCAGTTGTTTTAGTAAGAAAGGGAAAAATAAACCATTTGTCTTAGGGATTCTTGCATGTAGTTTTCATCGTCTGAGATGTTGCTTCCAATTCCAGTTAAGCATTGTGTGGTGGACTCGCATTTACCACATTTGGTGGAAAATGTCATGCTGATGAAGGTAGACTTGTTTCCCAAACTAAGAGGGACAGAATTTGGGTGTTTCTTTGGGACTTTTGGCTTACTAGGAATAAAGATCCTGGCTCTAGGGATTTTCTTAAAAGTTTTCAGATAATGAGAAAGAGAATAGAATTTAGGCCAGGCGCCAAGGCCTCGAGGTGTACAGAAGCATCCCCGGTCTCAGGGCCCATGCAATCAGGATGATTTAGGGAGGATGGTGGAATGAGGAGAGTGTGACCTTTGGCCTCCTTTCTTTCCCTTTTCTTTTCATGGGTCAGGTGTGCTCTATCAGAAGGCTTCCCCTTTCTGTTGGACAGAGTCCTGGAAGAAGAAATGAGCGCTGCTGAGAAAGATGCTCCACAAGGAGGAAGGAGTCACCGTTTTCAGAAGCATGATCCCCAGAAGCATGAGAAATCCAGATGCCGTGGCTTTACACAGGATGCTGGAGTTTCTTTCCTCTGGATCTGGGAACTTGGCATCAGTGTTCTGTAATGCCCATAACTGATTTTGAGGTGAGTCCACTTGATAACCTGTCTGTGTGTCATGGTCATTACACTGCAGTTCACACACATGTCACACGGAAACACTCTGAATGAGCATATTTATGTGCTTGAACAGTGTTGCTCCCAAGATTCTGTGATTCTACAGAGTCCTGAGTTCTGTCCTGGACATCTCTACTCTTGCGTAGGTCAACTTTGATCACTATACCTAATGATAAATGTACCATTAAATCTAATCAGCAAATACACGAAAGGAAGGGGCCATTCTCCACAATTGTTTCACTCTGGTAGGTCAACT
>NW_020264495.1:0-2167 GCF_003255815.1 Theropithecus gelada | reverse complement strand
CTCCCTCCAATCCCCTGGTACCTCAGTATTGAAGCAGTCTGTCTGTATGAAAATATGAGTATAAAATATTAAAATAACTATAGAGTTTCAAGAAGGAGATTATAAATATAAATTCTTTGTCAAAAGGCTGTTGCCATTTGTTTTCACGTGTCTTCTGGCCCTTGACCCAGGAAATCTACTGCCTAAGAGTTTTGCAACTGCAGGAAAAAATGTTCTACAAAACACAAACTTAGAGAAAATGCTTCAAAGGGTGCTGAAGATTGAAATGTACAGATATTTGATGGAAAACTCAGAAAAGATACGTCAAACACCTCAAGAAACAGAGGATAGCTACCATTCTCTTGATCAGTATCATCCTCACCATCCTCAGAGCTGAATACTCGGTTCTAGGCACTGACAATCTACGGGCTCTGAAGAAAAGCTCTGCTAATCTACAACATAGCTGAGACCGCTCTTTAAGTATTTGCACAGGTATAAAACCTTTACAGGGCCGGGCGCGGTGGCTCACGCCTGTAATCTCAGCACTTTGGGAGGCCGAGGCAGGAGGATCACGAGGTCAGGAGATGGAGACCATCCTGGCTAACACGGTGAAACCCCGTCTCTACTAAAAAACATTTAAAAATTAGCCGGGCGTGGTGGCAGGAGCCTGTAGTCCCAGCTACTGGGGAGGTTGAGGCAGGAGAATGGCGTGAACCTGGGAGGCGGAGCTTGCCGTAAGCCCAGATCGCGCCACCGCACTCCAGCCTGGGCGACAGAGGTAGACTACCTCACAAAAACAACAACAACAAAAAAAACCGTTACAGGTGAATCAAAATCTTCTGAAGAAAAGCTGTCAGGGAAACACACTTATTGGAGCAGTGCTTTGGGCTTCAGCTAATTAGCTGAAGGAGATGAAGGAGAGGCCAGGGGGTCTAGTCCCTACCATCATCTCTCATATATAAAACTATAGTTTTGTTTTTTTCTCTCTCTGGCTAAAAATTAATAATGCAGAAAACTCGGGACATAGAAAAAGGTAAAAAAGTAGAAAAGAAACATCTCACTGCTCCCTAAACTTTTATTTTTCTCCATTGATCAAATCAAGGTTTTTCTTAGTCTATCTAGGTGAGATTATTATGATGTATATAAATTATTTTGCCTTTCTCTTGAGTGTTAAAATATGAATATATCAAAATTTATTTTAATGTGTTATTTGTAGTGGCTATACTATATTCTCTTAAATGGACATGTGAAATAATTCATTTAATCATTAACCTTTCATATATAATATAAATAAAAGTATACATTTATGTAAAATACATTTATATTTGTATTTGTATATACTTTATACATGGAAATATATATGGATATATGTTTATATGTGAAAATATAATTTTACATTTAATTTGTCTTATATATACATAAACTATACTTTACATATTATATACTATATATAACACATATACTAACTATACTATATAACATATAAACTATACAATATATTATACAATATACTATATTATATAATATAGTATGCTTATGTAGTATACTATATATTATATAATGTATTACCAATTATATATTATATAATATATTACTTATATATAATATGATTACCTATTTTGTGTATATTACCTATTATGTAATATGGAGTATACTTTATACTATATATTATATAAGACTATATTATATATTATATAATTATATTATATTACATAATCATAAAGTATTATATAATACTATTATATATTATATATTATATACTATATTATATAATAGTATATATAATATAATATAGTATAGCATATATTATATAATCTATAGTATATATAGTATTATATAGTATATATAGTATTATATAGTATATATAGTATTATATATAACATTATATACAATATATAGTATATATACTATATATTATAATATAGTATAGTATATACTACATATTATATATAATACTATTCATATTATATATGGTATTATGTATACTATATAGTATTGTTATAATAAGGTATGTATTATATACCATATATACTATATAACATACATAATATATTTATGCTATATAAAATAGTATATATGGTATTATATATTATATATGATATATGCTATATAATATAGTTATAATATAAAATACTATATTATATATTATATAATTATAATTATATAATGCTATATTATATAATTATAA
>NW_020264494.1:0-2167 GCF_003255815.1 Theropithecus gelada | reverse complement strand
TCCCTCACCCCTTTGCCACCCTTTTCCCTAAGTCTATTGTATCATTGTTATGCCTTTGCATCCTCATAGCTTAGCTCCCACTTATGAGTGAGAACATCCAGTGTTTGGTTTTCATTCCTGAGTTACTTCACTTAGAATAATAGTCTCCAGTTTCTTCCAGGTTGCTGCGAATGCCATTAATTTCTTCCTTTTATGGCTGAGTAGTATTCAATCATATATATACCACAATTTCTTTATCCACTCATTTATAGTTTACATTCCCACCAGCAGTGTAGACATATTCCCTTTTCACCGCTTCCATATCAACATCTATTATTTTTATTTATTTATTTTTGAGATGGATGGAGTCTTGCTCTTTCACCCAGGTCGGAGTGCAGTGGCATGATCTTGGCTCACTGTAACTTCTGCCTCCCGGGTTCAAGCCATTCTTCTGCCTCAGCCACTGGAGCAGCTGGGATTACAGGCGTGTGCCACCTCACCTAGGTAATTTTTTTGCATTTTTAGTAGAGATAGGGTTTCAGAGTTTAATCATGCAAAATCATGATTAACCTGAGTTTAATCATGAGAAAATATTAGAAAAGTCCAAACTGAGAGTCATTCTACAAAATAAGTAACCAATACTCTTAAAAAATGTGAAGCTCTTAAAGGTAAATCCTAACTGTCCCAGATTAAAGCAGACTGAGAGAACAGTACAATGAAGAGCCATACATGATATTAGATTGGATCCTGATCCAGTAAAAGGACATTAGTCAGAAGATAGAGGGGATTTGGATAAGGTCTCTACAGGCATTCATTTTACAATGTTAATAATCATTTATTGATTTTGATTATTAGGTGCTTATCTTTAATGTTAATATTTGGGGAAGTTGAATGAAAAGCATATGAGGACTTTGCCTAATTTTGGAACATTTTTGAAAGTCTGAAATTATTTCAAAATTAAACATGAAAAGAAAAGAAAATAAATATAGATCTTTTAGATATTTCTATTAAGTGTCCAAAGTTGAAGATCATTTCCCAACTTATCTTGCCTAATACTGATCAGAGTAATCTTCCTGGAAATGCTGTTTGTCATGTTTGTGACCTTCTCAAAGCTTTCCAGTGACTTCTCTTATCTGTGGGATGAAGTTCCCATTACGTAGTCTGCCATTCAGTGTCCTCATAGCATGGCCCTAATCTCCTTTTTTTTTTTTTTAATCTGTGTTGAAAGACCTGACCAACATTTTACTTTCTTATGGCCAAACTTGTTCTAATTTTTTCTTGCTTGTCTGATGCCCTTCCCTGTCTTCTCAACTGTGGGACTTTAGTCAAGGTAGTGGGAAATATTTTAGAAGAAAAATTATAAAGATAGTTATAGGAAATAGTCACAAACCTTCTTGGAAGTCTGGGGGTTTGCATAGCTTCAGTAAAAGGTTTGGCTGAAGGCAGCTGAATAATCTTAAAAGCTTAGGGCATAGATACACAGGAATGTAGAGGAGTTTATCTAAATATCATGTTTACTCAGGTGGTCCTAAAACCAACATTTAATCTTTTTTTTTTTTTTTTTTTTTTTTTGAGACGGAGTCTCGCTCTGCCGCCCAGGCTGGAGTGCAGTGGCCGGATCTCAGCTCACTGCAAGCTCCGCCTCCCGGGTTCACGCCATTCTCCTGCCTCAGCCTCCCGAGTAGTTGGGACTACAGGCGCCCGCCACTGCGCTGGGCTAGTTTTTTGTATTTTTTAGTAGAGACGGGGTTTCACCGTGTTAGCCAGGATGGTCTCGATCTCCTGACCTCGTGATCCGCCCATCTCAGCCCCCAAAGTGCTGGGATTACAGGGTTGAGCCTCCGCACCCGGCCTAACATGCTGGGGGAACTACTCTGGAGGAGGTTGGCAATGTCAATTACCTTGTAGTGGTGTTTACTCAAGACCTTTGTCATTTAATCTGTACTAAATAAATGCGAACTTCCCTGGCTGATCAGGGCCTCTGCTGTTAACTCTTTACAGGACCCTTCTTGGTACCAGTGAGTGACAGGGCCACCTAGCCTGCTCTTTCACTGGATATTTGTGTCTGAGTGTATTTGTTCATCCATTGCTGGGTCAGGGTCTGCTGGTCGGGCCCAGACAGTAGGTGCCCCATGTGAGGACCTGGCATGTTGGTGCCCAGGTCTGAGGTATAGCTGCAAATAATTGC
>NW_020264493.1:0-2167 GCF_003255815.1 Theropithecus gelada | reverse complement strand
AGAACTTCCAACACTATGTTGAATAGGAGTGGTGAGAGAGGGCATCCCTGTCTTGTGCCAGTTTTCAAAGGGAATTTTTCCAGTTTTTGCCCATTCAGTATGATATTGGCTGTGGGTTTGTCATAAATAGCTCTTATTATTTTGAGGTACGTTCCATCAATACCGAATTTATTGAGCGTTTTTAGCATGAAGGGCTGTTGAATTTTGTCAAAAGCCTTTTCTGCATCTATTGAGATAATCATGTGGTTCTTGTCTTTGGTTCTGTTTATATGCTGGATTATGTTTATTGATTTGCGAATGTTGAACCAGCCTTGCATCCCAGGGATGAAGCCGACTTGATCATGGTGGATAAGCTTTTTGATGTGTTGTTGAATCCGGTTTGCCAGTATTTTATTGAGGATTTTTGCATTGATGTTCATCAGGGATATTGGTCTAAAATTCTCTTTTTTTGTTGTGTCTCTGCCAGGCTTTGGTATCAGGATGATGTTGGCCTCATAAAATGAGTTAGGGAGGATTCCCTCTTTTTCTATTGATTGGAATAGTTTCAGAAGGAATGGTACCAACTCCTCCTTGTACCTCTGGTAGAATTCAGCTGTGAATCCATCTGGTCCTGGACTTTTTTTGGTTGGTAGGCTATTAATTATTGCCTCAATTTCAGAGCCTACTATTGGTCTATTCAGGGATTCAACTTCTTCCTGGTGTAGTCTTGGAAGAGTGTAAGTGTCCAGGAAATTATCCATTTCTTCTAGGTTTTCCAGTTTATTTGCGTAGAGGTGTTTATAGTATTCTCTGATGATAGTTTGTATTTCTGTGGGGTCGGTGGTGATATCCCCTTTATCATTTTTAATTGCGTCGATTTGATTCTTCTCTCTTTTCTTCTTTATTAGTCTTGCTAGTGGTCTGTCAATTTTGTTGATCTTTTCAAAAAACCAACTCCTGGATTCATTGATTTTTTGGAGGGTTTTTTGTGTCTCTATCTCCTTCAGTTCTGCTCTGATCTTAGTTATTTCTTGCCTTCTGCTAGCTTTGGAATGTGTTTGCTCTTGCTTCTCTAGTTCTTTTAATTGCGATGTTAGAGTGTCAATTTTAGATCTTTCCTGCTTTCTCTTGTGGACATTTAGTGCTATAAATTTCCCTCTACACACTGCTTTAAATGTGTCCCAGAGATTCTGGTATGTTGTATCTTTGTTCTCATTGGTTTCAAAGAACATCTTTATTTCTGCCTTCATTTCGTTATGTACCCAGTAGTCATTCAGGAGCAGGTTGTTCAGTTTCCATGTAGTTGAGCGGTTTTGATTGAGTTTCTTAGTCCTGAGTTCTAGTTTGATTGCACTGTGGTCTGAGAGACAGTTTGTTATAATTTCTGTTCTTGTACATTTGCTGAGGAGTGCTTTACTTCCAATTATGTGGTCAATTTTGGAGTAAGTACGATGTGGTGCTGAGAAGAACGTATATTCTGTTGATTTGGGGTGGAGAGTTCTATAGATGTCTATTAGGTCTGCTTGCTGCAGAGATGAGTTCAATTCCTGGATATCCTTGTTCACTTTCTGTCTCGTTGATCTGTCTAATGTTGACAGTGGAGTGTTGAAGTCTCCCATTATTATTGTATGGGAGTCTAAGTCTCTTTGTAAGTCTCTAAGGACTTGCTTTATGAATCTGGGTGCTCCTGTATTGGGTGCATATATATTTAGGATAGTTAGCTCTTCCTGTTGAATTGATCCCTTTACCATTATGTAATGGCCTTCTTTGTCTCTTTTGATCTTTGATGGTTTAAAGTCTGTTTTATCAGAGACTAGGATTGCAACCCCCGCTTTTTTTTGTTCTCCATTTGCTTGGTAAATCTTCCTCCATCCCTTTATTTTGAGCCTATGTATGTCTCTGCGTGTGAGATGGGTCTCCTGAATACAGCAGACTGATGGGTCTTGACTCTTTATCCAGTTTGCCAGTCTGTGTCTCTTAATTGGAGCATTTAGTCCATTTACATTTAAGGTTAAGATTGTTATGTGTGAACTTGATCCTGCCATTATGATATTAACTGGTTATTTTGCTCATTAGTTGATGCAGTTTCTTCCTAGCCTCGATGGTCTTTACATTTTGGCATGTTTTTGAGATGGCTGGTACCGGTTGTTCCTTTCCATGTTGAGTGCTTCCTTCAGGGTCTCTTGTA
>NW_020264492.1:0-2167 GCF_003255815.1 Theropithecus gelada | reverse complement strand
GTTCTGTGAAATCATTTCACAGAGTTACAGCTTTCCCCTCAAGAAGCCTTTCGCTATGACATTTCTTGTGGAATTGGCAAAGTGATATTTGGAAGCCCATAGAGGGCTATGTTTAAAAATTAAATATCCTCAGATGAAATCTGGAAAGAAGCTTTCTGAGTAACTGCTTAGTGTTCTGTTAATTTATCTCAGAGTGTTACATCTGTATTTCGTGGATCTCTTTGCTAGCCTTACTTCTGTGGAATCTGAGAACAGATATTTCGGATCTCCTTGAAGAAAATAGGGACAAAGGAAATATCCTCCGATAACAAAGAGAAAGACGCTTTCTGAGAAACTTCTTTGTGTTCTGTGAAATCATCTCACAGAGTTACAGCTTTCCCCTCTAGAAGTCTTTCGCTAAGACAGTTTTTGTGGAATTGGCAAAGTGATATTTGGAAGCCCATAAAGGGCTATGGTGAAAAAGGAATTGTCCTCAGATGAAATCTGGAAAGAAGCTTTCTGAGAAACTGCTCTGTGATGTGTGACTTTCACTCACAGAGTTACATCTGTATTTCGTGGATCTCTTTGCTAGCCTTCTTTCGGTGAATCTGAGAACAGATATCTCGGATCCATTTGAAGACTATAGGGTAAAAGGAAATATGCTCCGATAACAAAGAGAAAGAAGCTTACTGAGAAACTTCTTTGTGTTCTGTGAAATCATCTCACAGAGTTACAGCTTTCCCCTCAAGAAGCCTTTCGCTAAGACAGTTCTTGGGGAATTGGCAAAGTGACATTTGGAAGCCCATAGAGGGCTATGGTGAAAAAGGAAATATCCTCAGATGAAATCTGGAAAGAAGTTTCGGAGAAACTGCGTAGTGTTCTGTTAATTCATCTCACAGAGTTACATCTGTATTTCGTGGATCTCTTTGCTAGCCTTATTTCTGTGGAATCTGAGAACAGATATTTCGGATCCCTATGAAGACTATAGAGCCAAAGGAAATAACCTTCGATAACAAAGAGAAAGAATCTTTCTGAGAAACTTCTTTGTGTTCCGTGAAATCATCTCACAGAGTTACAGCTTTCCCCTCAAGAAGCCTTTCGCTAAGACAGTAATTGTGGAATTGGCAAAGTGACATTTGAAAGCCCTTAGAGGGTTATGGTGAAGAAGGAAGTATTCTCAGATGAAATCTAGAAAGAAGCTTTCTGAGAAACTTCTTAGTGTTCCGTTAATTCATCTCACAGAGGTACATCTGTATTTCGTGGATCTCTTTGCTAGCCTTATTTCTGTGGAATCTGAGAACAGATATTTCGGATCCCTTTGAAGACTATAGGGCCAAAGGAAATGTCCTCCGATAACAAAGAGAAAGAAGCTTTCTTAGAATCATCTTTGTGTTCTGTGAAATCATCTCACGGTGTTACAGCTTTCCCCTCAAGAAGCCTTTCGCTAAGACAGTTCTTGTGGAATTGGCAAACTGATATTTGAAGCCCATATAGGACTATGGTGAAAAAGGAAATATCCTCAGATGAAATCAGGAAGGAAGCTTTCTGAGAAACTGCTTAGTGTTCTGTTAATTCATCTCACAGAGTTACATCTGTATTTCGTGGATCTCTTTGCTACCCTAATTTCTGTGGAATCTGAGAACAGATATTTCGGATCCCTTTGAAGACTATAGGGCCAAAAGAAATATCCTCCGATTACAAAGTAAAAGAAGCTTTCTGAGAAACTTCTTTGTGTTCTGTGAAATCATCTCACAGCGTTACAGCTTTCCCCTCAAGAAGCCTTTCGCTACGACAGTTCTTGTGGAATTGGCAAAGTGATATTTGGAAGCCCATAGAGGGCTACGGTGCAAAAGGAAATATCCCCAGATGAAATCTGGAAAGAAGTTTTTTGAGAAACTGCTTAGTGTTCTGTTAATTCATCTCACAGAGTTACATCTGTATTTCGTGGATCTCTTTGCTAGCCTTATTTCTGTGGAATCTGAGATCTGATATTTCGGACCCTTTTGAAAACAATAGGGCCAAAGGAAATATGCTCTGATAATAAAGAAAGGGAAGCTTTCTGAGAAACTTCTTTGGCTCTGTGAAATCATCTCACAGAGCTACAGGTTACCTCGCAAGAAGCCTTTCGCTAAGACAGTTCGTGTGGAATTGGCAAAGTGATATTTGGAAGATTCTAGAGGGCTATGGT
>NW_020264491.1:0-8403 GCF_003255815.1 Theropithecus gelada | reverse complement strand
CGCCCGGCTAGTTTTTTGTATTTTTTAGTAGAGACGGGGTTTCACCGGGTTAGCCAGGATGGTCTCGATCTCCTGACCTTGTGATCCGCCCGTCTCGGCCTCCCAAAGTGCTGGGATTACAGGCTTGAGCCACCGCGCCCGGCCGATGATGAGCTTTTTTACATGTTTGTTGGCCACATAAATGCCTTCTATTGTGAAGTGTCTGTTCATATCCTTCACCCACTTTTTGATGTGGTTGTTTGTTTCATTCTTGTAAATTTGTTTAAGTTCTTTGTAGATTCTGGATATTAGCCCTTTGTCCGATGGATAGATTACAAAAATTTTCTCCCATTCTGTAGGTTGCCTGTTCACTCTAATGATAGTTTTTTTTGCTGTGCAGAAGTTTAGTTTAATTAGATCTTTAGTTTAATTAGGTCCCATTTGTCAATTTTGGCTTTTGTTGCCATTGCTTTTGGTGTTTCAGTCATGAAGTCTTCGCCCATGCCTATATCCTGAATGGTATTGCCTAGGCTTTCTTCTGGGGTTTTTATGGTTTTAGGTCTTACATTTAAGTCCTTAATCCATCTTGATTTAATTTTTGTATAAGGTGTAAGGAAAGGTTCCAGTTTCAGTTTTCTGCATATGGCTAGCCAGTTTTCCCAACACCATTTATTAAATAGGAAATCCTTTCCCCATTGCTTATTTTTTTGAGGTTTGTCAAAGATCAGATGGTTGTAGATGTGTGGCGTTATTTCTGAGGCCTCTGTTTTGTTCCATTGGTCTATATATCTGTTTTGGTACCAGTACCATGCTGTTTTGGTTACTGTAGTCTTGTAGTATACTTTGAAGTCAGGGAGCATGATGCCTCCAGCTTTGTTCTTTTTGCTTAAGATTGTCTTGGCTATATGGGCTCTTTTTTGATTTCACATGAAATTTAAATTAGTGTTTTTCTAATTCTGTAAAGAAAGTCAGTGGTAGCTTGATAGGGATAGCATTGGATCTATAAATTACTTCTGGCAGTATGGTCATTTTCATGATATTGATTCTTCCTATCTATGAGCGTGGAATGTTTTTCCATTTGTTTGTGTCCTCCCTTATTTCCTTGAGCAGTGTTTTGTAGTTCTCCTTGAAGAGAGGTCCTTCACATCCCTTGTAAGTTGTATTCCTAGGTATTTTATTCTCTCTGTAGCAATTGTGAATGGGAATTCACTCATGATTTGGCTCTCTGTTTGTTCTTGGTGTATGGGAATGCTTGTGATTTTTGCACATTGATTTTGTATCCTGAGACTTTGCTAAAATTGCTTATCAGCTTAAGGAAATTTTGGGCTGAGACAATGGGGTTTTCTAAATGTACAATCATGTCATCTGCAAACAGAGACAATTTGACTTCCTCTTTTCCTATATGAATACCCTTTATTTCTTTCTCTTACCTGATTGCCCTGGCCAGAACTTCCAATACTATATTGAATAGGAGTGGTGAGAGAGGGCATCCTTGTCTTGTGCCTGTTTTCAAAGAAATGCTTTCAGCTTTTGCCCATTCAGTATGATAATGGCTGTGTGTTTGTCATAAATAGCTCTTATTATTTTGAGATACTTTCCATCAATACCTAGTTTTTAGATAGTTTTAACCGTAAAAGGGTGTTGAATTTTGTTGAAGGTCTTTTCTGCATCTATTGAGATAATCAAGTGTTTTTTGTCATTGGTTCTGTCTGTGTGATGGATTACATTTATTGATTTACGTATATTGAACCAGCCTTGCATCCCAGTGATGAAGCTGACTTGTTTGTGGTGGATAAGCTTTTTGATGTGCTGCTGAATTCAGTTTGCCAGCATTTTATTGAGAATTCTCACATTGATGTTCATCAGGGATATTGGCCTGAAATTTTCTTGTTTTGTTGTGTCTCTGCCAGGTTTTGGTATCAGGATGATGTTGGCCTCATAAAATGAGTTAGGGAGGACTCCCTCTTTTTCTATTGTTTGTAATAGTTTCAGAAGGAATGGTACCAGCTCCTCTTTGCATCTCTGGTAGAATTTAGCTGTGAATCCATCTGGTTCTAGGCTTTTTTTGGTTGTTAGGCTATTAATTACTGCCTCAATTTCAGAACTTGTTATTGATCTATTCAGGGATTCTACTTTTTCCTGGTTTAGTCTTGGGATGGTGTATGTGTCCAGGAATTTATCAATTTCTTCTAGATTTTCTAGCTTATTTGCATAGAGGTGTTTATAGTATTCTCTGATGGTAGTTTGTATTTCTTTGGGATCAGTGGTAATATCCCCTTTGTCTTTTTTATTGTGTCTATTTGATTCTTCTCTCTTTTCTTCTTAATTATTCTGGCTAGTGGTCTATTTTGTTAATTTTTTCAAAAAACCATCTCCTGGATTCACTGATTTTTTGAAAGTTTTTTTGTGCCTCTATCTCCTTCATTTCTGCTCTGATCTTGGTTATTGCCTTCTGCTAGCTTTTGAATTTGTTTGCTCTTGCTTCTCTAGTTCTGTTAATTGTGATGTAAGGGTGTCAATTTTAGATCTTTCCCACTTTCTCCTGTGGGCCTTTAGTGCTATAAATGTCCCTCTAAACACTGCTTTACCTGTGTCCCAGAGATTCTGCTACATTGTTTCTTTGTTCCCATTGGTTTCAAATAATTCATTTATTTATGCCTTAATTTTGTTATTTACCCAGTAGTCATTCAGGAGCAGGTTGTTCAGTTTCCATGTAGTTTTGCGGTTTTGAGTGAGTTTCTTAATCCTGAGTTCTAATTTGACTGCACTATTTTCTGAGAGACAGTTTGTTATGATTTCTGTTCTTTTTCATTTGCTGAGAAGTGTTTTACTTCCAATTATGTGGTCAATTTTAGAATAAGTGTGATGTGGTACTGAGAAGAATGTATATTCTATTGATTTCTGGTGGAGAGTTCTGTAGATGTCTATTAGTTCTGCTTGGTCCAGAGCCCTCAAGTCCTGAATATCCTTGTTAATTTTCTGTCTCATTGATCTGTCTAATATTGACAGTGGAGTATTACAGTTTCCCACTATTTTTGTGTGGGAATTTAAGTGTCTTTGTAGGTCTTTAAGCACTTGTTTTATGAATCTGGGTGCTCCTGTAGTGGGTGCATGTATATTTAGGATAGTTAGTTCTTCTTGTTGCATTGATTCCTTTACCATTATGTAGTGCCCTTCTTTGTCTTTTTTGATCTTTGTTGGTCTAAAGTCTGTTTTATCAGAGAATCCTCTCTTTGTCTACTGTTTACTTATATTGTGATGCCAAAAAAGCACACACATTCAATTCTTTAGCTGTTCTTTTGCTCTTTGCTTTCACAGTGGTAAATATTTTATACCATTGGCCTTTGATTATTAGTTATCTCTCTGGTGTTTGAATTCTCTGTTTCCTGGGTCCCATGTCCTACTGCTTCCTAGTGTACCTTTGTATTTGGATGTCCGCATTCTTTATTAACATCCTGATAAAGGACGCAAAAAACATAGAATATTCTGAAAAACATAGGACTGAAAATAACTACATTCTGAGCTCGTCCTTGCTTGATATTTTGGCTGAACATAAAAATCTAGTTTGGAAATCTTTTTCGCCAAGAAATTTTGTGACATTTTCCCCATTGTCTTCTACCTTCCAGTGGTCTTCCGGATTTCACTGTGAAATGCTGTGGTTTGTATCTTTACAAGTCACTTTTACTGGACACTCAGTTGAATACTCTCAATATTAAAGCTCATGCCCTCCAGTTTGGGCATATTTTGATGAATTATTTTGTGAAAATTCCTTGCCTTTTCCAACTTCTAGAAGCTGCCTCTACTCCTCCATTCTTTGGCTTTTTCTTTTTTCTCCACCTTCAAAGCTAGCATTGTAGCACTTCCAAATTTCTCTCTGCTTCTGCCCTAGTACTAATATTAAGTGAGGTCTCCTTCTTTCAACAAAAATGGATGTCAATAAAGCATTGATGCATCAGCAAATAGTTTTAAACTCCCTAGATGTATATCTAGTCTTCCAGAATACCTCTCTTCTCTACTAGAGTTTAGATTTATTCATTTACTCATCACTCAATCATTTAAAAAACATTTTCTAAGAAACTACTTTGCCTTAGGGACTGCCGTAGGCACTGGAATATAATAGTGAGCATGACATTGTTTGAACTTTTAAAGCAGCTTACAGTCAAATAGTCAATATACAAGAACTTGCCATATATAACGAATACTTCTGTAGAGCTAAGTATAGAATGCAAAAGAAAGGAAATAGCTCAGTCTTGGGGGGAAAAAGGAGATTTCTAAGTGACCTGGGACACCTGAAGAATAAGTAGGACTCATCCAAACAAAGAACAGGAAAAGCTATCGGTATAGCATGTGCAAAGACCCCGAAGTGAAAGAATGTACAGTATTTTCAGAGAAATTACTCATGTAATCTCTGAGACTTAGACAAGTACAGATAGAGATGAGTCTGGGGAGGCAAAGTAATGAAGGACCTTATAAATTGGGTGACCATAGAACGTACTACCCAACCTATACACTTTTGAAAATGAAAGAGATACCTGGACGCAGAGGCTCATGCCTGTAATCCCAGCACTTTGGGAGGCGAAGGCAGGTGGGTCATCTGAGGTCAGGAGTTTGAGACTAGCCTGACCAACATGGTGAACACCCGTCACTACTAAAATTACAAAATTAGCCAGGCTTGGTGGCTCACGCCTATAATCCCAGCTACTCAGGAGGCTGAGGTAGTAGAATCACTTGAACCTGGGAAGCAGAGGTTGCAGTGAGCCAAGATTATGCCATTGCACTCTAGCCTGGGTGACAGAGCGAAACTCTGTTTCAAAATAAAAAAAAAGTGAAAGAGATGATATTAATAATTGTCACATAAGTAAACAAATTGGGACTCTCCTAGGCAAGCCAAGACATATGACCACCCTGCTTATAAACCATGTAAATCTTTTCTTTATCCTGTTGAAGACACTGAGGAAGATGCAAAGATCTTCAGCAAGAGGGTGGGAAGGTGACATAGTTAGACATTCATTTAACAAAGATTATTCTTGCTCTGGTATGGATTGCTTGCAGGTTGGGAAGTGGGTATGCAAAAGGAGAAAAAGAGAAAAGGAAAGAGATACATGTGTTGCAATAATTCAGGTAAGCAATTAGGCTTCTTCTAAACTAGCAATGTAGTAATGGAGGTGGCAAAAAGTTGATGAACTCTATACATATTTAGGAAATAGAATTAATAAGATGTGCTGATTGAGTATAGTGAAGAAATAAGTTGCAAACACCAAGCACAGTGTCCATGTTTTCACCTTGTGCAAATTGATTGGACTATAGGATCCAACACACAATGGAGCATCCCCTGATGATGTTGCTTATAAGTGACCTACACTGTGTTTTATTTATAGGTTTTTTGAGGGCCAGGGTAGTGGAGTTTTTTCTGTTGTTGTTCCAAAGTAAAGTATTAAACTAAGCTCTAAATGATCTGAGCTGTCACAGTGAATGGCTACAGTCAGTGCTAGAATGGGAAAGACAAAGACCAAATCCAACTAGTGGACTGCAAAGCCCATAAATAACACTAAAAATAAGGGCATGCAGCAGCAGCAGCAGCATGTGTGGTCACAGGCGGGTTTCTAGAATATCAAAGGAGCAACACTGAAGTCTATGTGAATAAAAGCTGTACATTCATTTATCTGGCATAAAGGCACTTCAGGTAATTTGAGCAAAATCTTAGACAACTTATACTGAAGTCCCTTAAGAAAGCCCAAAGTGTTTTATTCTGTTACCACTTCCTCTCTTAAAAGTTAAAGACCCCTGGGCTGGGTGCAGTGGCCCACACCTGTAATCCCAGCACTTTGGGAGGCTGAGACAGGCAGATCACGAGGTCATGGATCTAGACCATCCTGGTCAACATGGTGAAACCCCATCTCTACTAAGAGTACAAAAATTAACTGGGCATGGTGGCACACGCCTGTAATCCCAGCTGCTCGGGAGGCTGAGGCAGGAAAATCGCTTGAACCCAGGAGGTGGAGGTTGCAATGAGCTGAGATCGTGCCACTGCACTCCAGCCTGGCACAGATAATATAGAGGTGTAGATAACAGAACAAGTTTCAAGAAACCTTAACAATGAGAAAAAATTAAAAATTAGAGTGAAAGGCACAGTCAACCACAAATGGTCATCATGAGCCTCCAATGAGGTTGGGGCAGACAATACAGAGTTAAAAATCATAAATAGAGAATTGTGGCCAGATTGCCTCAGAAGCCAGGACCTGCAGGGGTAAAATAGGAGCCAGCAGGGACAAAAAACCTGGGCAGCATTCATCGTGAAATCAGTCTAGGTGATAGGGTGCCACAGGCTGATACCAGCCCAAAGCCAAGGAAACAGAATTCGGAAGCTTAACATTGTTACTTAAGTAATTCATATGGTGTGGTAAAACCAAGATAGGAACGCTGTGCTTCATTCTTTGTTTGTTCTCCAACTCATCTCTGAAGCCCTACTCTTCAGAGCAAGAAGACTGCATTGGGGCAGACTGTCTCCCAACACCTCCATGGTTTTGGCTTCATGCCATATAAACGTAGTACTGGCAGTGCCTGCAGCACCCAGCCTTTCTAAATTCTCATTTCATTTCCTGTAACACGACTGCTCCTCCTATACGTACCATCTTATCCTGCTGTCTTGTCTGTTTCCATGTTTTCAGCACTTTATCTCTTTCACACATACGATCTTATTGGATGTGAGACATAGTGGTTATGAGACCTGCCTCTGCTAGCAGAAAGACTTCGTTTTTGAATCCCACTCCAATATTTCATGTCTGACCTTGGGCAAGTTACTTAATCTCTTTGTAAGTCAATTTCTTCCTTTGTGGAAAAAAAAAAAAAAAAAGAGGTAACAATAGTACCGAAGAAAGTGTGTCGTTTTGGAGAAAAAAAATGTGTGAAAAGCACATAGTGCAGTGCCTACCACATAGTATGCACTCCAAAATATTAGTAATCATTATTATTACTATTATTAAGCCTCACAACTTTTATGGCAGACAATATTAATACAAATACACACACATACACATATATATACCTACTCATATAAAAAAGACTTTTGAAGGTAAAATGACTTGCTCAGGATGTACATCTGTAACTCACAGAGCTTCAATCCACAGCTTTTGGCCTCAGAGTCAGTGTCACTGGCCTCAGAGTCACTGGACAAACCTGGACAGAGAACTCAAATTCAGGAAAGCTATTCAGACCATCTGTCAGGATTCAATCTGATAGAGCCATCAAAGCATGTAACTCTAGTAAAATGGGCTATACTAGAGTGCAGTGGTGCAGTCTTGGCTAACTGCAGCCTCTGCCTCCTAGGTTCAAGTGATTCTCGTGTCCAGCTTCCCAAGTAGCTGGGATTATAGGCATGTGCCACCATGCCCGGCTAATTTTGGTATTTTTTGTAGAGATGGGGACCACACTGGTCCCGAACTCCTGACCTCAAATGATCCGCCCACCTCAGCCTCCCAAAGTGCTGGGATTACAGGCATGAGCTACCATGCCCAGCCTGCTGGTGTTCTTAGTAGCTAAGGTTGGCAGCACAGTGGTCCCTTTTTCAAGACACCCAAGTTAGTTTCAAGTTGTTTATTTGTCATCTCATCCTGAATATTGGAAGGAATACGCTCAGTAGAGGTCTAACCAAACCAGTTATGCCTAGTTATATGTATTGCCCGGGCTATATATTGTTGTGTAAAAAGCCATCCTAAAACTCAGTGGATTAAAACCATGACAGTGATTGATTTTTACTCATAATCATGCAGTTTGAGCAGGGCTTAGCAAGGGAGGCTCATCTTTGCTCCAGATGACTTCAGTTAGGGCAGCTCAAAAGAGAATTGGAGGATTACTCTTTAAAAATGGATTATTCTCATTTCTGGCAATTGGAGGTCTTGGCTGAGCTCAGCTGGGACTATGAACTGGGGACTCTGTTTCTCTCCATGTGGTGAGGCTATACATGTTTCCTGGACTACTTCACAGCATAGTGGCTGGATTCTAAGGGTGAACATTCAGAGAGAGGGAGAGCAGCCAAAATTGTATCATTTCTATGACTTAGTTGCAGAAGTCATATAGAGGCAATCGTGCCCTTTGTTTTTAGTCAAGGTGATCACAAAGGTCCACGCCTTCTCAAGGAGAGAGAACATAAATACTTGCTATTGGTGGGAAGTAGCAAGGCTCTGGAAGAGCATGTGGAAAGAGAAGTAGAGGGGATGGGAAATATACATATGCACACACACAGATATAAATATGCACACACACAGATATAAATATGCATACACACAGATATAAATATGTAAATATATATTTCACTTGCATATATATTTACTTCTGTATTTATATGTGCCTATTTCATATTTAAATATATTTCATGTTCACATATGTATATGTACATATATGTATACATATATGTACATATACATA
>NW_020264490.1:0-2167 GCF_003255815.1 Theropithecus gelada | reverse complement strand
GGCTAGTAAGACAATCCCAAGAATTCACAATCATTATTCACTGGTCCCTTAATCACAGGACAATACATACAAATGAAACTTACCTGACCGGGCGCAGTGGCTCATGCCTGTAATCCCAGCACTTTGGGAGGCCAAGGCGGGTAAATCATGAGGTCAGGAGTTCAAGACCAGCCTAGCCAACATGGTGAAATCCTGTCTCTACTAAAAATAGAAAGAATTAGCTGGATGTAGTGGCGGGCACCTGTAGTCCCAGGTACTCGGAAGGCTGAGGCAGGAGAATCGCTTAAACCCAGGGGGCAGAGGTTGCCGTGAGCCGAGATCACACCACTGCACTCCAGCCTGGGCAACAGAGTGAGACTCTGTCTCAAAAAGAAATAATAATGAAATAAAAAACTTAAACTTATCTACATATTAGAAAAACATCCAAATTCGACCATGAATCCAGCACATTATCAAATGAATAGACAAAAATTCTACCAACAGACTTAAGAAAACATCATTATCTATGAAATTCAAGTACTACTGCTTAAAGAACATTTACAGAACTCTCACCTCAAGGTTTCCCTGCAAAACAAGGTGAAATGCATACTCAAGACTCTTTAAGAATGGGCCACTGATAAAAACAATATACTTGTAACTTGTGTAACATTTCATAGATTTTTTTCAAGCACTGCACGATAATTAATTTGCATCAGTCTTTCCAAATTAGAAAAGCTTCACTTATAGAACTTCTTTCCAGTGGGAGTTTTCACACGGCTTTTCAAGTAAATGTTAAAACTGAAAATATTCTTGCAGTCTCTAAACTGTTAGAGTTTTAATCCTGTGTACGTTCTTGTATTTACAAGGTCCAGCCAGCGACAGTGTGCATTTTCATATATCCTTGAGTGGGTATGAGAGAAATGAAACACTCAAACATTCTAGACATTCATAGGGTTTTTCTCAGGAATGAGCTGATGTCTTCAAATGGAACTAATACAACCGAAGGCATTACCATAAATTTAAATTCAAAAGCCTTTTCTCCACTCAGAGCCCTCCCAATCTTCAGGAAAATCTGAAGGCTTGACCACATTTCCTACATTCTTAAGGTTTCTCTGCAGTGTGAGCTCTTTCATGTTTATGAGGGAATGAGAAAGAGTAAATGTTTTAGCACATTTCTTACATTCAAGGGGCTTTATTTATTTATTTTTGAGATGGAATCTCACTCTGTCGCCAGGCTGGAGTGCAGTGGCACAATCTCGGCTCCCTGCAACCTCCGCCTCCTGGGTTCAAGTGATTCTCCTGCCTCAGCCTCCTGAGTAGCTGGGATTACAAGCATATGCTACCACACCCAGCTACTTTTGTATTTTTAGTAGAGACGAGGTTTCACCATGTTGGCCAGGATGGTCTCGATCTCCTGACCTCGTGATCCGCATGCATGCACAGGGCTTTCCCCCAACCCCCCGTCGCCTTTTATGTCCTTGAAAAAGAACTAAGACAACTGAAATGTGCCACCATGCCCAGCTAATTATTTTCTTTGTTTTTGTTTTGAGACGGAGTCTGCCTCTGTCGCCCAAGCTGGAGCGCAGTGCTACGATCTCGGCTCACTGCAAGCTCCGCCTCCCGGGTTCATGCCATTCTCCTGCCTCAGCCTCCCGAGTAGCTGGCATGAGCCACGGGGCCTGGCATTATTTTATTTTTTGTAGAGACAGGGTTTCACCACGATGCCCAGGTTGTTTCACATTGTTTTAATCCAGGCTGGTTATGAACTCCTGGGCTCAAGCAATGCACACACCTTGGCCTCCCAAAGTGCTGGGATTATAGGCTGAGTCACTACACCCAACCTCTATATCATGACTTCTTTAGTGGCACATAAGGTAACTAGAACGAGAGTGTAGGCTTTACCGCATCTCTTACATTCATAGGATTTTTCTCCAGTATGAATTCTTTCGTGGAGGTGAAGGGAACTGAGGCGACTGAAGGCTTGGTCACATTGTTTACATTCATAGGGTTTCTCTCCAGTGTGAGTACTTCTATGGTTACAAAGGGAACTCAAACGACTAAAGGCTTTGCCACATTGTTTACATTCATAGGGTCTCTCTCCAGTATGAATGCTTCCATGGTCATGAATGGAAGTGGAACAACTGAAGGCTTTATCACATTTGGTACATCTCTCTCCAGTGTGAGTCCT
>NW_020264489.1:0-2168 GCF_003255815.1 Theropithecus gelada | reverse complement strand
TTCTGAGAAACTTCTTTGTGTTCTGTGAAATCATCTCACAGAGTTACAGCCTTCCTCTCAAGACGCCTTTCGCTAAGTCAGTTCTTGTGGAATTGGCAAAGTGATATTTGGTAGCCCATAGAGGGCTATGCTGAAAAAGGAAATGTCCTCAAATGAAATCTGGAAAGAAGCTTCCTGAGAAACTGCTCTGTGATGTGTGACTTCCACTCACAGAGTTACATCTGTATTTCGTGGATCTCTTTGCCAGCCTTGTTTCTGTGGAATGTGAGAACAGATATTTCGGACCCCTTTGAAGACTATAGGGCCAAAGGAAATATCCTCCGAAAACAAAGAGAAAGAATCTTTCTAAGAACATACTTTGTGTTCTGTGAAATCATCTCACAGACTTATAGCTTTCCCCTAAGGAAACCTTTAGCTAAGACAGTTCTTGTGGAATTGGCAAAGTGATATTTGGAAGCCCTTAGAGGGCTATGGTGTAAAAGGAAATATCCTCTGATAAAATCTGCAAAGAAGCTTTCTGAGAAAATGCTTAGTGTTCTGTTAATTAATCTCACAGAGTTTCATCTGTATTTCTTGGATCTCTTTGGTAGCCTTATTTCTGTGAAATCTGGGAACAGATATTTCGGATCCCTTTGAAGACTATAGGGCCAAAGGAAATATCCTCCGGTAAAAAAGAGAAAGAAGCTTCCTGAGAAACCTCTTTGTGTTCTGTGAACTCATCCCACAGAGTTACAGCTTTCCCCTGAGGAAGCCTTTCATTAAGACAGTTCTTGTGTAATGTGCAAAGTGATATTTGGAAACCAAAAGAGGGCTATTGTGAAAAAGGAAATATCCTCAGCTGAAATCTGGAAAGAAGCCCTCTGAGAAACTGCTTTGTGTTCTGCTAAATCATCTCACAGAGTTACATCTGTATTTCGTGGATTTCTTTGCTAGCCTTATTTCTGTGGAATCTGAGAACAGATATTTCGGATCCCTTTGAGGACTATAGAGCCAAAGGACATATCCTCCGGTAAAAAAGAGAAAGAAGCTTTCTGAGAAACTTCTTTGTGTTCTGTGAAATCATCTCACAGAGTTACAGCTTTCCCCTCAAGAAGCCTTTCGCTAAGTCAGTTCTTGTGGTATTGGCAAAGAAATATTGGGAAGCCCATAGAGGGCTGTGGTGAAAATGGAAATATCCTCAGATGAAATCTGGAAAGAAGCTTTCTGAGAAACTGCTTAGTCTTCTGTTAATTCATCTCACAGAGTTACATCTGTATTTCGTGGATCTCTTTGCTAGACTTATTTCTGTGGAATCTGAGAACAGATATTTCGGATCCCTTTGAAGACTATAGGGCCAAAGGAAATATCCTCCGAAAACAAAGAGAAAGAATCTTTCTGAGAAACTTCTTTGCGTTCTGTGAAATCATCTCACAGAGTTACAGCTTTCCCCTCAGGAAGCCTTTCGCTAAGTCAGTTCTTGGGGAAATGGCAAAGTGATATTTGGAAGGCCATAGAGGGCTATGGTCAAAAAGGAAATAACCTCAGATGAAATCTGGAAGAACCTTTCTAAGAAACTGATCGGTGATGTGTGACTTCCACTCACAGAGTTACATCTGTATTTCGTGGATCTCTTTGCTAGCCTTATTTTTGAGGAATCTGAGAAGAGATATTTCCTATCCCTTTGAAGACTATAGGGCCACAGGAAATATTCTCCGAAAACAAAGAGAAAGAAGCTTTCTAAGAAACTTCTTTGTGTTCTGTGAAATCATCTCACAGAGATACAGCCTTCCTCTCAAGAAGCCTTTCGCTAAGTCAGTTCTTGTGGAATTGGCAAAGTGATATTTGGAAGCCCATAGAGGGCTATGCTGAAAAAGGAAATGTCTTCAAATGAAATCTGGAAGGAAGCTTTTTGAGTAACTGCTCTGTGATGTGTGACTTCCACTCACAGAGTTCCATCTGTATTTCGTGGATCTCTTTGCTAGCCTTATTTCTGTGGAATGTGAGAACAGATATTGCTGATCCCTTTGAAGACTATAGGGCCAAAGGAAATATCCTCCGAAAACAAAGGGAAAGAATCTCTCTAAGAACATTCTTTGTGTTCTGTGAAATCATCTCACAGAGTTACAGCTTTCCCCTCAAGAAGCCTTTCTCTAAGTCTGTTCTTGTGGAATTGGCAAAGTGATATTTGG
>NW_020264488.1:1316-2168 GCF_003255815.1 Theropithecus gelada | reverse complement strand
TGAGGTCAGGAATTCGAGACCAGCCTGGCCAACATGGTGAAACTCTGTCTCCACTAAAAGTACAAAACAATTAGCCGGGAGTGGTGGTGCGTGCCTGTAATCCCAGCTACTCAGGAGGCTGAGGCAGAAGAATTGCTTGAATCTAGGATGTGGAGGTTGTGGTGAGCTGAGATCATACCACTGCACTCCAGCCTGGGTGTCAGAGCAAGACTGTCTCAAAAAAAGAAAGCTGGCCGGGCGCGGTGGCTCACGCCTGTAATCCCAGCACTTTGGGAGGCCGAGGCGGGCGGATCACAAGGTCAGGAGATCGAGACCATGGTGAAACCCTGTCTCTACTAAAAATAGAAAAAATTAGCCGGGCACGGTGGTGGGCGCCTGTAGTCCCAGCTACTCGGGAGGCTGAGGCAGGAGAATGGCGTGAACCCGGGAGGCGGAGCTTGCAGTGAGCCGAGATTGTGCCACTGCACTCCAGCCTGGGCAACAGAGCGAGACTCCGTCTCAAAAAAAAATAAAAATAAAAATAAAAAAATAAAAAAAAAAGAAAGCTGACTGGGCGCGGTGGCTCCCGCGTGTAATCCTAGCATTTTGGGAGGCTGAGGTGGCTGGATCACTTGAGGCCAGGAGTTCAAGACCAGCCTGGCCAATATAGTCAAACCCCATTTCTACTAAAAATACAAAAATTAGCCAGGTGCACTGCAGTGTGCCAGTAATCCCAGCTACAGCTACTCTGGACGCTGAGGCAGGAGAATCACTTGAACCTGGGAGGCGGAGGTTGCAGTGAGCCGAGATTGCACCACTGCACTCCAGCCTGAAGATAGAGCAAGACTCCATCTCGAAAAAAAAAAAAAAAAA
>NW_020264488.1:0-1291 GCF_003255815.1 Theropithecus gelada | reverse complement strand
AAAAAAAAAAAAAAAAAAGGTACAGTCCACTTATACAGGACATGTATTACAAATGGAGCTTGCGGGGGGGAAGTTGCTGTGGGAGAGTGAATGCGGAGGCCTAAAGCATTACTGTGTATGCTGCAGACCTAATGTACAACACTCAACACTCAGGCTATGCTCATTTTTTAAAAAAAATATTTTTGTGTTTATTTATTTATTTTTTGAGACGGAGTCTCACTCTGTCGCCCATTCTGGAGTGCAGTGGCGCAATCTCGGCTCACTGCAAGCTCCGCCTCCAGGGTTCATGCCATTCTCCTGCCTCAGACTCCCAAGTAGCTGGGACTACAGGCGCCCGCCACCTCGCCCGGCTAATTTTTTAAATATTTTTTAGTAGAGATGGGGTTTCACCGTGTTAACCAGGATGGTCTTGATCTGCTGACCTCGTGATCTGCCCGTCTCGGCCTCCCAAAGTGCTGGGATTACAGGCTTGAGCCACCGCGCCCGGCCCAGTTTTTTTTTTTTTTTGAGATGGAGTCTTCCAGGCTGAAGTGCAGTGGCACTATCTCAGTGCACTGCAGCCTCAGCCTCCCAAGTAGCTGGGATTACAGGTGTGTGCTACCATGCCCGGCTTTTTTTTGTTTTGTTTTTTGTTTTTTTTGGAGATGGAGTCTTGCTCTCACCAGGCTGGAGTTCAGTGGCATGAATGTCAGCTCAGTGCAACCTCCGACTCTCTGGTTTAAGTGATTCTCCTGCCTCAGCCTCCCAAGTAGCTGGGATTACAGGCACGCGCCACCATGCCCATCTAATTTTTATATTTTTAGTAGAGATGGGATTTCACCATGTTGGCCAGGCTGGTCTCGAACTCTTGACCTTGTGATCTGCCTGCCTTGGCCTCCCAAAGTGCTGGGATTACAGGTGTGAGCCACTGTGCCTGGCTAATTTTTGTATTTTTAGTAGTAGAGATGGAGTTTCATCATGTTGGCCAGGCTGATCTTGAGTTCCTAACCTCAAGTGATCCACCCACCTCAGCCTCCCAAAGTGCTGGGATTACAGGTATAAGCCACTGTGCCCAGCCAAGGATTTTTATTTTTTTTGTTTAAAAACTAAGACACATGCTAGCCTAGGCTTGCACAGGGTCAGGGTCATCCATGTCACCATCTTCCACCTCCACATCTTGTCCCACTGGAAGGTCTTCAGGGCAGTAACACTTACAGCTGTCATCTCGTATGACGACAGTGCCTTTTCCGGATACCTCCAAAAAGTCCTGAAGGACCTGCCTGAGGCTGTTTTACAGTTAACTTTTTTTTTT
>NW_020264487.1:0-2168 GCF_003255815.1 Theropithecus gelada | reverse complement strand
ATATGTAACAAACCTGCACGTTATGCACATGTACACTACAACTTACAGTATAATAATAATAACTAAATTTTAAAAAAAAAAATAAATAAATAAATAAATAAATAAATGAATAAAAAAAAAAAAAGAAAGAGAAAGAAGCTTTCTGAGAAACTTCTTTGTGTTCTATGAAATCATCTCACAGAGTTACAGGTTTCCCCTCAAGAAGCCTTTCGCTAAGAGAGTCGTTGTGGAATTGGCAAAGTGATATTTCGAAGCCCATAGAGGGCTACGGTGAAAAAGGAAATATCCTCCGATGAAATCTGGAAAGATGCTTTCTGAGAAACAGCCTTGGGTTCTCTTAATTCATCTCAGAGAGTTACGTCTGTATTTCGTGGATCTCTTTGCTAGCCTTATTTCTGTGGAATCTGAGAGCAGATATTTCGGATCCCTTTGAATACTATAGGGCCAAAGGAAATATCCTCCCATAACAAACAGAAAGAAGCTTTCTGAGAAACTTCTTTGTGTTCTGTGAAATCATCTCACAGAGTTACATCTATCCCCTCAAGAAGCCTTTCGCTAGGACAGTTCTTGTGGAATTGGCAAAGTGATATTTGGAAGCCCATAGAGGGCTATGTTGAAAATGGAAATATCCTCAGATGAAATCTGGAAAGAAGCTTTCTGAGAAACTGCTTAGTGTTCTGTTAATTCATCTCAGAGAGTTACATCTGTGTTTCGTGGATCTCTTTGCTAGCCTTATTTCTGTGGAATCTGAGAAGAGATATTTTGAATCCCTTTGAAGACTATAGGGCCAAACGAATTATCCTCCGATAACAAAGAGAGAGAAGCTTTCTGAGAAATTTCTTTGTGTTCTGTGAAATCATCTCACAGAGTTACAGCTTTCCCCTCAAGAAGCCTTTCGCTAAGAATGTTCTTGTTCAATTGGCAAAGTGATATTTGGAACCCCTAGAGGGCTATGGTGAAAAAGGAAATATCCTCAGATGAAATCTGGAACGAAGCTTTCTGAGAAACTGCTTAGTGTTCTGTTAACTCATGTCACAGAGTTACATATGAATTTCGTGGATCTCTTTGTAGTCTTATTTCTGTGGAATCTGAGAACAGATATTTCGCATCCCTTTGAAGACTATAAGGCCAAAGGAAACATCCTCCGATAACAAAGAGAAAGAAGCTTTCTGAGAGACTTCTTTGTTTTCTGTAAAATCATCTCACAGAGTTACAGCTTTCCCCTCAAGAAGCCTTTCGCTAAGACAGTTCTTGTGGAATTTGCAAAGTGCTGTCTGGAAGCGCATAGACGGCTATTCTGAAAAAGGAAATATCTTCAGATGAAATCTGGAAAGAAGCTCTCTGAGAAAGTGCTTAGTGTTTTGTTAATTCATCTCACAGAGTTACATCTGTATTTCGTGGATCTCTTTGCTAGCCTTATTTCTGTGGAATCTGAGAACAGATATTTCGGATCCCTTTGAAGACTATAGGACCAAAGGAAATATCCTCCGATAACAAAGAGAATCAAGCTTTCTGAGAAACTTCTTTGTGTTCTGTGAAATCATCTCATAGAGTTACAGCTCTCCCTTGAAGAAGCCTTTCGATAAGACAGTTCTTGTGGAATTGGCAAAGTGAGATTTGGTAGCCCCTAGAGGGCTATGGTGAAAAAGGAAATACCCTCAGATGAAATCTGGAAAGAATCTTTCTGGAAAACTGCTTAGTGTTCTGTTGATTCATCTCACAGACTTACATCAGTATTTCGTGGATCTCTTTGCTAGCCTTATTACTGTGGAATCTGAGAACATATATTTCGGATCCCTTTGAATACTATAGGGCCATAGGAAATATCCTCCGATAACAAAGAGAAAGAAGCTTTCTGAGAAACTTTTTGTGTTCTGTGAAATCATCTCACAGAGTTACAGCTTTCCCCTCCAGAAGATTTTCGCTAAGAAAGTTCTTCTGGAATTGGCAACGTGATATTTGGAAAACCATAGAGGGCTACGGTGAAAAAGGAAATATCCTCAGATGAAATCTGGAAAGAAGCTTTCTGAGAAACTGCTTAGTGTTCTGTTAATTCCTCTCACAGTGTTACATCTCTGTTTCGTGGATCTCTTTGCTAGCCTTATATCTGTGGAATCTGAGAACAGATATTTCGGATCCCTTTGAAGACTATAGGGCGAAAGGAAATA
>NW_020264486.1:0-2170 GCF_003255815.1 Theropithecus gelada | reverse complement strand
GAACAACCATAACGATTTTGGAGAACAACTTTAAAATACCACTTAGATAACGTAAAAGCCATTGAAAACATCCATACACTTTGATCCAGCAATTACACTTCTGGGAATGTTTAATGAAATATTCCTAAGTAATTATAAATAAATGGGTAGAAATGTTTCATCCCTGGACATAACACTCACCAAAATGGAGTGAACTGTTCTTTAACTCTAAGGCAGATAAGCGCCCCAATACCATTCTCCTTAAAAAAATAAAGTTATAAATAGCTGTAAAAAAAAAAAAAAAGAAAGAAAAAAAAGAAAGCAAATAAGCCCAGATGGAAAGATAGTGTTTTGCTTTTAATTATTGGGGCATTGATCAGCTTTCTTATGTACTCCAGTGGTGAAATTCAATTTTGAAAATCCTTTGAAATGAAGTAATATATATTAATGATTTATCTCAGGTCCTGAGGTATATGCTTTGCAGTAAATTTAACACAGTTTTATTTCAACTTCAAAAGGAACAAATGTCTTCATTTAACAAGGTCTTCTCTAACAATGGAAAATGGATAATTACAGCAAATGAAAAGATATACAAGCCCAAAAAATGAGCCTAATTTCACTGTGGATTATAGAAAGATATAGATATATTCTTTTAACAGAAAGGTCATATAGTTAATTTGAGGCCAAATTTTCTATGCATTTTAAAAGATAATATAATGGACTCCTTTAAGAGCTTGGACCTTGGAGTCAGACAGGCCTGGGTTTGAATTTTAGTTTTTCTCTTTAATAACTGTATGAACTAGACAAGCACTTATCTCTAGATGTCTCTCTCCTTGCCTATAAAATGGAGGGAGTACTTGTACATGTTTCATAATGTGTTATTATATAAAGATTAAATGAAATATTTGTGTAGCATTTATTGATAAGACTCATGATTAGTGCTGAATAAATGTTAAGTGAATTAGGGTTCTCCAGAGACACAATCAACAGAAAATCAACAGGGTGTGTGTGTGCATATACATATACACACACGCAAACACATATACACACTCATATATAAATACATATGTATCTATCCGAGAGAGAGAGATATAGCAAGAAGTGGGGGAGAAAGATCGATTTCATTGATTTTCAGGGATTGGCTCATGTGATTGTGGTGGTTGGCAAGTTCAAAACCTGCATGGCAGCCATGCAGGAAGGCAGGCAACCCAGGGAAGACCTGAAGAATAGACATTGTAGTTTGAATCCAAAGGCAGTCCACTGGCAGAATTCCTTCTTCTTTGGAGGAAATCAGTTGTTTTCTCAAGACTTTCAACTGTTTGGATGAGAACCACCCAATTTATGGAGGGAAATCTGCCTTAGTAATTTCAAATCTACTAATTTAAATGATAATCACGTTTAAAAAAAAAAAAAAAAAACCTTCACAGCAACATCCAGATGTGTTTGATTATACATCTAGGTATGGTAGCCTACACATGGACACATAAAAATGAACCATCATGTTAGATATTGCCTACTAGCTTATTTGTGTGAGGCTTTATTCTTCACTACGTTCTTTCACATATATCATCTCATTTTTCTTTTTTTCATGTTTAGCTCTGGGGTACATGTGCAGGACGTGCAGGTTTGTTACATAGGTAAATGTGTGCCATAGAGGTTTACTGCACCTATCAACCCATCACCTAGGTATTAAGCCCAGCATACATTAGTCATTCTTTCTAATACTCTCCCTCCCCACACTCTACCTCCCAATAGGCCCCAGTGTGTGTTGTTCCCTTCCCTAGGTCCATGTGATCCCATCGTTCAGCTCCCACTTATAAGTGAGAACATGTGGTGTTTGGTTTTCTGTTCCTGTGTTAGTTTGCTGAGGATAATGGCTTTCAGCTTCATCCATGTCGCTGCAAAGGACATAATCTCATTCCTTTGTATGGCTGCATAATATTCCATGGTGTATGTATATGTACCACATTTTTTTTATCATCTATCATTGAAGGGTATTTGGGTTGCTTTCATGTCTTTGCTATTTTAAATAGTACTGCAATGAAAATACGGGTGCATGTATCCTTGTAATAGAATGATGGTTTATATTTCCTTTGGGTATATACCATGTAATGGGATTGCTAGGTCAGATGGTATTTCTGGCTCTAGTTCTTTGAGGAATCACCACACCATCTTTCACAATGGTTAAACT
>NW_020264485.1:0-2171 GCF_003255815.1 Theropithecus gelada | reverse complement strand
TGGGCTTGGGCATGGTGAGAAGGACCTTGTGACAGTCACCTCAGTGTACGGTCACCTCAGCGTGCGGTCTCCACAGAGGGGATTCCACCCTAAGGGGGCCTCAGATAGCAGAAAACAATAGAAACTATTTTCACTCCTAGGAAATGTTTCAAAAATAAACATGGATGTAGAATTGGGTTCTATCATTCTTGGCGGAGAGCCAATCTTTTGGATTTGCCAAACTCACGGGTAAAACGCTGCCAGTCTGGGTCTCACAGATACTCATGGAAACCAAAAGATGATACAATGTGGGATTTTCCCCAGTAATTTCTTTCTTCTTTTATCGCTCAGGAAGTTCTTCCGTGTGTGTGTGTGTGAGAGAGACAGAGAGAGAGAGAGAGAGAGAGAGAGAGATCGAGTCTTACTCTGTCGCCCATGCTGGAGTGCAGTGGTGTGATCTTGGCTCACTGTAACCTCTACCTCCCGGGTTCAAGCAGTTCTCCTGCCTCAGAATCCCAAGTAGCTGGGACTACAGGCATGTGTCACCACACCCAACTAATTTTTTTTTTTTTTTTTTTTGTATTCTTAGTAGAGACGGGGTTTCACCATGTTGGCCAGGCTGATCTCCAACTCCTGACCTCAAATGATCCACCTGCTTCGGCCTCCCAAAGTGCTGGAATTATAGGTGTGAGTCGCCACACTGGGCCTTGGAAGATCTCTTTATACCAATGTTAGTCTGCATTTGAAATGAGGTGGGGGTTGGGGGCGGTGAGGGTGCCAGAGTGTCACAGCTTAACCATTGACAAAGCAAAGAGCTCACCAGGATTCTGACTTCCAGGCTGTCCCGCTCCACCAAGGACATGGCCCCATGCCCTGCACACATCATTTGTGCTCAGAAGAGATGTGACGGGTAGATGATGGCAGGCTCCTCCCCTGCCCAGGGTGAAAACCCGGAACACTGCCTGATTATGACTATAACTCTGGAGTACACAAAGTTGACACCTGCTTTTCTTTCATTCCAAATGTCCCTTTCAAAAAGCAGTTTCTTCTCTATGAAGCCTTTTTAACTTAGTCCAAGGAATTCTAAGAACCAATCGCTGTCTGTACACCCTTCCCTATAATCTTGTCCCCTAACCCCGCACCGTGCTTTATTGCAGAGAGTATTTAAAGCAGCTGTCACCCTTAGCTCCCTTCCATAATTGTGACCGGCTCTATATGACTGGTGCTGGTAAGTGAGTCAGGGCTTGTCACGTGCTGCTTTTGAGAGCACCAGCAGAAGACACAGGGCAGTGTTTGTTGTCCCGGCATGGGTGACCGCCTGAAGGACACAGAGAGATGGAGTGAGTGCTCTCCAGGCAGAGGACAGAGACGTGAACATACCATGCACAGGCTCCTGGGGAGGTGTGGGGGAGGTCTCAGGATGCCTGCCTGTCTCTGTGCTTTCACGTTGCCCATTACGTAGCCACACACATCCTGCACAGCCTGCCTTTGCTTCCTCTGACTCTGCGCTCTGAGCCATGGGAGAGCTTCTGCCCGCCCTTCCACTTCCAGGGAAAGGTGAAGCCCTCCACGAAGGCGCAGCTCTGAAGATGCTCAGAAGACGCCGCTCCCAAGACCTGCTGGAGGCGCAGAGCCAGGGGACCGCAGGGCTCTGAGGGGCTCGCAGAAATGTTTTCATTTTAATTTGCTTCGATTAAGAATAAAAAATGAGCATCACAGTAATGAATACAAAATAATGCATTCTGCCTGGATTATTTTCATCTTTGTACCAACTCTGTCATAAAGTGGAATTTTTAATCATGTTTTATGGAGGAAGGGCCCATAAAGGCAAAAGTTGCCAGGGGCTCCTGAAAGCCATCTGAGGCCGTGAGGACCCAGACTCTCCTGACGATGGGAAATCCTCAGGGTCCGGAAAGCCAGAGCGTGGAAGGGCTTTGTCCCCTCTTCACTCCCTCCCATGTGCCCAAGGACACAATGTGTACCTGAGACAGTGGCGGGACAGCCTACTCCACTGAGGGCACGTGGAGGGGAAGAGGCACGGACCCCACATCAAATGTCCAGAGAAGCCTGTGGAACACCGTCGGAGCCCCGGCCGCACATGTGCAGAGGCACCCGGGACCAGGCTGGGATGGCATGGACGACCCATGCTTTCGTTCCAGGGCAATGTGAGGACCTGGGCAGCTTCTCCGCTA
>NW_020264484.1:0-2172 GCF_003255815.1 Theropithecus gelada | reverse complement strand
GGAAATGAAGGAGGGAGAGGAAAGGAGAGAAGGGAAGTGAAAGGGGGAGGGAGGATGGGAGTGAAGGGGAGATGGAGGAGGAAGAAGAGAGAGGGCGGTGGGCAGGAGCCTGGCAAATGAGTCCCAGAGCCGGTTCCTGACCGTCGTGGGTGCGTCAGAGCTGATCTTCCAGGAGAGGTGGCCTGGGAGGGCTGACCCTTAGGAAGTGAGGGCCGGGGGGAGCTGATGTTTTGGCCTTCAGCGGGGCTGTTGCTGACGTGAGATGCAGTCGATGGTTTTCCCGAAGAGGTCGACTGCACAGCCACCGTTTGCTGCCAGGTTGGAGAGAGAAGTGCTCCCCATGGGTTCTTTCTATTTTGTGGATTGTTCCCAGTTTAGCTGAGCAGCCTGTCAGTGGAAATGTCAGGGATTACTAACATGTCTCCATTCTACAGAGCAGTTGGCCAGCTTCCGATCCTGTAGTTGTTGGGGGCACCACTCCCGTCGTGTCAGTGCTGGCCCAGCATGGAAGCTGCAGCCGGAGGCATTGGGAAACCTGCGTGGCTCTTGCTGCCGGGGTTCTGATGGGAGTCGTGCGCTGGAAGAGAGATGTCCTTTAGGCAGAGCCTGGTGAGGAGGGGCTGTTGCTGTTGCAGCAGTACATGGAATTTCAAATGACAAATGAAACAAGCTTTTAATTATGACCAGAGCTCTGGGCCCTGCTTTTCTTCAAATGGAAATGTTGTGCTGAAATGAAATTGCTGTTAATTGGTTGCCTCATGCAAGACGGAATGCTGGGAGCAAAGTAGAATGTGGACTTATCTACAGAGCTTCCTCCTCTCAGACTGTAATCAGTTGGATGGTGCTACACAGGAATACGTGAGAATTCGTGTGAGAAAGGCGATGGGTGCAGACCTGTGTGACCGTCAGGTGTGGGGAGAGGTTTGAGAGAAGCTTTTGGCTAAAGTGGTGTCAGGTGCAGGTGCTGAAGTGTGATGTCTGGCTGGATGGAAGAGCACACGCCTCTGGGCTGCGGGAAACAGATAGAGGAGGAGGTGGGCAGACGTGAGTCATGTCTTAGGAATGGTAGCAATTCAGGCAGACCCAGGATCAGGCTCCCACGGGGGAGGAGTGGACATCAGGACCCAGGGACCGTGGGGTGGGGGTCATGTCCAGGCCTCTGTGGAGCTCGCTGCTGTGTCAGCAGGGCCTTGTGCTTGCCCTCCTTAAAGCTTTCCAGATCCGTAAAACGGGCACGACAAAATCCACCTTGTGACACTGAAGCTTAAATGAGATGATCTACATGGTGTCTTCCTTCCCTTCCTGACACATCCTAGACTCACAGCTATGGTAGCAGCGACAGACTGGATGGAATGCTGGAGCCACTTTGCGCCTGGTGAAGCTACATGGATTTGTGCAGTGCTGGCGACTGTCTCTGAAAGCCTTTGGTCATGGCAGTGGCAGCCTCGAGTGGCTCTTGGCATACTTGAGTCTGTGGAGTGCAAGGTTGACTGGAGCTCCGAGGCCATTGATACTATCCAGGGGTGAGCTGATGGGGCCCTAAAACATGGGGGAAGGCCGAGAGGACTTGGCTGCCAGAAGCATGCCAGAAGCATTGTAGATTTCTGGCTTCGAGAACTTGCTGACTTATGGATATAGGAAGGTAAACCCAGATGGCTCCAAAATTTTAAGTCCAGAAGAAAGGTGGGAGGGTACAATTGCTGATTAGGTCATGGTCGCCCTGTCCCTTTCTTTCTGGCCATCTTTCTCCTCCCTCCCCCTGCCTTTGTGAGCTGGAGGGCCTGAGCCTGCACAGCGGTCTATTTCATGGTGACGATGACCTGCAGTAAGAAATCTCTCCACTTTATTTTGCAGCAGTAGTTAAATAAATTTAAGGAGTGATGGTGTAGTGGTATTTGTTTTGTTTTTGCTTTTTTTTTTTAAAGTATCATTTAACTGAAAGTTATTCCCAATTTCACTGATCACTTTGAGAGGCCGAAACATGCTTTGATTTGTTATTTTGTGTTTGAGCTAGTTTATTTTCTCACAGGAATGCCAATTATTCTGTTGTCACACATCATTAAGTATCTCAAATTGTGTTACTATAATACTTAGCTGAATTACCTCCTTTATTTTGGCTTTTAAAAAACTAAAATCTGTGTGAAACACACAGGATGGTGCATCTCCATTGAG
>NW_020264483.1:0-2172 GCF_003255815.1 Theropithecus gelada | reverse complement strand
CCCCGGGATGCTTGTGCAGCTAAGCTAGACCTGGAAGTGGACTTCATTTTCCCCATTTCTTTCCAGTCAGACCAACCATGTCCGTTTCAGAGTTTGGTTCCTCATGGACCTGCAAAGATTAGAGCCTGGGCACAACCCCAGCAAGTAAGGCAGTGGCTGTATGTGGCCCTCTGAGTTCACTCAGGTAGGGACTGAGCATGCATGTCACCAGCCCCGTGTGGCTCTTCTGAAGCTCCACAGCTGTGCTTGCAGTTAGCTGTTTAGTAAGTCAACACACTGGGGCTGTGTGGTCAGGGGTTGGGGGACTGGAGCCCATGGGTCTGCCCCAGCTCCCCTCTCTGAAAGGATATTCTCTACCTTCTCTGCTCTGGGCTCCTGAGACGGATTGGGAGAGTATTACCTCCCCCCCGCCCACCTTTAATTAGTATCTTTCATCACATCTTCTCCACAATGCTGACGGTTATTTTTCAAGACTCATTCAAGTGGGTTGGGCCTCACATAACTTCTGCATGGTGATCCGAGTATGGGGCTTACTGGCAGCCTGGAGGACAGTGACTGCAGTACAGTGGGTGCGTTTGCCCCATCCAGGTCTGAGCAAGCCCTGAGCTTCATCTGCTGGGAGCTCTTGATAATCTGGCCTAGCTAGTTCCAGTCTTCATGAAAAGAAGAATGTGGAGGAGAATTCCAGAGCTGCTTTCTGGCATTCATTGTGTGATGGGAGACATGGCTGCCCCCAAAGGCGACAAGGACTTTTAGATTGGGGACATTTCTAAATCAAACTCTACATAGTCAAGTGCCTTCTTTGCATTTGCATTTTGTGAGCTTGCTGCAGGCTTGGACCTCTCTCCCTAAGGAAGAGCTGTGCTCTGCTGGAACTGGATGGACATCTGGGGACTCACAGGCTGGCCGCAGGTCAGACTGTATTTCCTACATCCCCACACACCATCCTCACAGGGAAGATGACACATGACATGCCATGAAACACTTGACCAAGCACAGGTCAAAGCTACCAACACATCCCATTCTGTAGTACCTTGCAAATCTCGTGTAGCTGTGAGCTATGATTTATTTCATGTAGGTGTACGGGGGTGCTTGGGTCCTAGTGGTTACTTTTCATACCATTATTTTTACCAAGTGTTTTCTCTCCTAAATTCAATCAAAAGCTGCATGATTTCTATCCCGTCTACCACTATTTCCATTCAAGGAAGGAAATGCTGGCCAGATTTAGAGAGTGCCCCTTTCATTTCTTTGGAGGGCCATCATTTGCTTGGTTGCATATGTACTTTTCCTTGGTTTGTTCTTTAAAATATTTTTTTTTTTCTAGCAATCTTCCTGCCTCAACCTCCCAAGTAGCTGGGACCACAGTCGTGCGCAACCACACCAGGCTAATTTTTAAATTTTTTGTAGAGACAAGGTCTCTCACTATGTTGCCCAGGCTGGTCTCCAACTCCTGGGCATAAGTCGTCCTCCAGCCTTGGCTTCCCAAAGCCTTGGATTACAGGTGTAATCCATGTCTGACTTAAAACTTTTTGTGAAAAACAAAGACATAAACACATACACTAGCCCAGGACTACACAGGATCTGTGTGTAACTAGAGCAGGAGACCCTTCTACCTGAGAACTTTTGTCTTTGCTGTGTGATCTTTGGTAGGTTATTTAAGCTCTCCAGGCCTTAGTTCTCATTTGTAAGATGAGATAATAATAGCATCAATCTCAAGGAATTGTGTGAAGGTTAATTAATACATTTTTAAAAAGAGAAAACACTCAAGGGGTATTAACTATTATGATAAGAGTAGCAATGACCATGCATATTGGACTTCATAGATGGAGGAAGCCCAGGCTCGTTGGACAGCTTCCCTGTTTCCCAGCAATGCTTTAACACATCTATCAAATTCCCATTCTCCACCTAGGTGGCCTTGCCAGGGACGTGGTGACAAGTATAAAGGGAAGGAGCGATGGTTCTTCAGGAAGGTGCTGATGGAAGGATAACCAGGCCTGTGCTTTTATGAAATAGCAAGCCAAAATGGGGAACTTGACCTAGAGAATTTGATTAATCTCTTCGACTACATCAAAGGCAGCAGTGAAGCAACTTCTCTCGTGTGATGCCAATAACTAAAAGAGTGTGTGCTGTCCTCCAGCTGCCACTTACCAGCTGTATAAAAAGGGCCAGTTA
>NW_020264482.1:0-2172 GCF_003255815.1 Theropithecus gelada | reverse complement strand
GCCCTCTATGGGCTTCCAAATATCACTTTGCCAATTCAACAGGAACTGTCTTAGAGAAAGGCTTCTTGAGGGGAAAGGTGTAACACTGTGAGATGATTTCACAGAACACAAAGAAGTTTCTCAGAAACCTTCTTTGTATTTGTTATCGGATTATATTTACTTTGGACCTCTAGTCTTCAAAGGGATCCGAAATATCTGTTCTCAGATTCCACAGAAATAAAGCTAGCAAAGAGATCCACGAAATACAGATGTAATTCCGTGAGATGAATTAACAGAACACTAAGCAGTTTCTCAGAAAGCTTCTTTGCAGCTTTCATCGGAGGATATTTCCTCTTTCACCATAGCCCTCTATGGGCTTCCAAATATCACTTTGCCAATACCACAAGAACTCTCTTAGCGAAAGGCTTCTTGAGGGGAAAGCTGTAACTCTGTGAGATGATTTCACAGAACACAAAGAAGTTTCTCAGAAAGCTTCTTTGTGTTTGTTATCGGATTATATTTACTTTGGCCGTATAGTCTTCAAAGGGATCTGAAATATCTGTTCTCAGATTCCACAGAAATAAAGCTAGCAAAGAGATCCACGCAATACCGATGTAACTCTGTGAGATGAATTAAGAGAACACTAAGCAGTTTCTCAGAAAGCTTCTTTCCAGATTTCATCGGAGGATATTTCCTTTTTCACCATCGCCCTCTATGGGCTTCCAAATATCACTTTGCCAATTCCTCAAGAACTGTCTGAGCAAAAGGTTTCTTGAGGGGAAAGCTGTAACTCTGTGAGATGATTTCACAGAACACAAAGAAGTTTCTCAGAAAGCTTGTTTCTCTTTGTTATCGGAGGATATTTCCTTTGGCCCTATAGTCTTCAAAGGGATCCGAAATATCTGTTCTGAGATTCCACGGAAATAACGCTAGCAAAGAGATCCACGAAATACAGATGTAACTCTGTGAGGTGAACTAACAGAACACTAAGCAGTTTCTCAGAAAGCTTCTTTCCAGATTTCATCGGAGGATATTTCCTTTTTCACCATAGCCCTCTATGGGCTTCCAAATATCACTTTGCCAATTCCACAAGAACTGTATTCGCGAAAGGCTTCTTGACGGGAAAGCTGTAACTCTGTGAGATGATTTCACAGAACACAAAGAAGTTTCTCAGAAAGCTTCTTTGTATTTGTTATCGGATTATATTTACTTTGGCCCTCTAGTCTTCAAAGGGATCCGAAATATCTGTTCTCAGATTCCACAGAAATAAAGCTAGCAAAGAGATCCACGAAATACAGATGTAACTCTGTGAGATGAATTAACAGAACACTAAGCACTTTCTCAGAAAGCTTCTTTCCAGATTTCATCGGAGGATATTTCCTCTTTCACCATAGCCCTCTATGGGCTTCGAAATATCACTTTGCCAATTCCACAAGAACTGTCTTAGCGAAAGGCTTCTTGAGGGGAAAGCTGTAACTCTGTGAGATGATTTCACAGAACACAAAGAAGTTTCTCAGAAAGCTTCTTTCTCTTTGTTATCGGATTATATTTTCCTTGGCCCTATAGTCTTCAAAGGGATCTGAAATATCCGTTCTCAGATTCCACAGAAATAAAGCTAGCAAAGAGAGCCACGAAATACACATGTAACTCTGTGAGATGAATTAACAGAACACTAAGCAGTTTCTCAGAAAGCTTCTTTCCACATTTAATCTGAGGATATTTCCTTTTTCACCGCAGCCCTCTAAGGGCTTCCAAATATCACCTTGCCAATTCCACAAGAACTGTCTAAGCGAAAGGCTTCTTGAGGGGAAAGCTGTAACTCTGTGAGATGATTTCACAGAACACAAAGAAGTTTCTCAGAAAGCTTCTTTCTCTTTGTTATCGGAGGATATTTCCTTTTGCCGTATAGTCTTAAAAGGGATCCGAAATATCAGTTCTCAAATTCCACAGAAATAAAGCTAGCAAAGAGATCCACGAAATACAGCTGTACCTCTGTGAGATGAATTAACAGAACACTAAGAAGTTTCTCAGAAAGCTTCTTTCCAGATTTCATCGGAGGATATTTCCTTTTTCAGCATAGCCCTCTATGGGCTTCCAAATATCACTTTGCCAATTCCACAAGAACTGTCTTAGCGAAAGGCTTCTTGAGGGGAAAGCTGTAACGCTGTAAGATGATTTCACAGAACACAAAGA
>NW_020264481.1:0-8404 GCF_003255815.1 Theropithecus gelada | reverse complement strand
TCTCCTGACCTCGTGATCCGCCCGTCTCGGCCTCCCAAAGTGCTGGGATTACAGGCTTGAGCCACCGCGCCCGGCCTAATCTTGATTTTTCTGACACCATCTCTCCAGCTTCTCATTTGCTTTTCCAATTCCATTTGTGAGATATATTCCCATATCCCATGGCAGTGGTGCTTAACCTTCAGAGAATCAGGGCTCCTCTTAATATCTCATGTAAGCCATGGACTTCTTCTCCGGGGGGAGACACACACACACACACACAACTAAAAACATGTCTCAGAATGCTGCTAAGAAAAATCCCTGGAAGCTTACTCTAGACTGCAGAAGCCACTGAGGACTTGCCTGAAATGTTCACTTCCAGAAAGATTCTACCTTGAAACAGTGAGGACTCTGACTTGGCGTGCTCACTGTTACTCTATCATTTCTTCCCATGTTTCAAACACTTTTTATGCATAATAGTAATGATTATAAAAATGGCTTTTATCTATCAAACACATATGTCAGATACAATCTATCATTTTGTTTAATTGAATTTAATGTAATATCCACAACCGTGAGAAGCCATAGAGGACAGTAGTTATAAGACCAGGAATTTGGAGCCACACTGCCTGCATTTGAATCCTGGCTGCACCACATGTGTGACTTTGGGTAAGTTACTTAACCTCTCTGTGCCTGTTTTATTACCTGAAAAATAAAGATTATAAAAGTATACTAACCTCAGAGGGTTGCTTTGAAAATTTGGTTGGTTAGTAGATGAGGAGCACTTAAAATTTAGTAAGTATTCAGTAAACATTAGCTGTTGTTATGTCCGAGATTTCAAGCCAGATTCCCTTCTAGAGCTACAGGTTCACATACAAAATTATCTCCTGATAGTCCCAATTAGTTATTCTACTGGCACCTCAAAGTCAATGTGCTCATTCTTAAACATATTACCTTTCTCACAAAACCCGCTGCTTTTTCATGTTGAATGGGAAAACTACCTACCCAGTTATCCAAGTCCCAAACTGGGATTTTCTCCAGATGAAGTGTCTAAAAACTGAAAGTGATTTTTTCCTTCCTTATTCTTTCATGAAAACCATTCAGTGGCATCCCATTTCTTAGCATGCCTGCATGATCTGGCCCCACCTACCTCTCACCGTGCTGGTCTCTCACTGCAGATGCCCTACGCACAGCAATTTACACCAAACCATTATATTTTTAATTCATGCTTTACCTTCTCTATTTAGATTACCAAAATTTCTTCAAGTACCACTTCCCTATCAAGCCATTCCACGGTCCCCATATACAACTGACCATTTCTTCTTCTGTTCCCCTGCATTACCTAGAACAGGATGCTATCAGAAATAAAAGAACATTTTTCACACTTATTTATTTATGTCTGTCTCTTCTCACTTTATACTCTCTATAGATGAAGGCTTCCTGGGGATTTAAAAAAAAAAAAAAACCAGTGAAGTCCCTGGATTATATTACATTACTAATAAACTTCAAATTAACAAATTTTTTTTTTTTTTAGACAGTCTCACTCTGTCGCCCAGGCTGGAGTGCAGAGTGCAGTGGCGTGATCTCGGCTCACAGCAACCTCTGCCTCCCAGGTTAAAGCAATTCTCTGCCTCAGCCTCCCGAGTAGCTGGGATTACAGATGAATTAGTATTCTTATATGAATTTTATACATGACCAAAAAAAAGCTCAGAAAGGTTAACTTCTCCCAGCGACTCAATCAGAACTGAAATATAGTCCCTGTGGCTCCAAGTTCACTAGTCTTCCCCTTAAGAGTTGTAGGTGGCAAAGTATAGCAGTTAAGCCTGCAACTTGTTAGGCCAGGCTTCCTGGAGTCAAATTCTTACTCTGTCACTTTTTAGTTGTGAATCTGAACAATTCACTTCATTGGATCTCAGGTTGCTCATTTGAAAAACTGGGAGAAATTGTACTTATTTTGCATGATTGCTGTAAGAATTAAAATAGTTAATCTGTATGGGGTATATAGTGCCATGCCTGGCACATATTAACTGCTCAACAAACGCTAGCCATTATTTTAATAATACAGTTGTTTTTTCTTAAAATTATCTGAAAACTATAGTCTATACACAGAATTTTTTAAAAATTATATGATACCTAGTGAAATAAATGGTACCATGTCCTTCCACCTAAATTAGCAACATAAGTCAAATCTTACAAGTTTCTTTCTGTTTTCCTTATAAATTCAATAAAGAGTTATATTACTTCGCAAAGAAGGTGTCTGGGTCAGCATCTCGTTCTTGACACACATTTTCACTGTCAGTAAATTTTGCTTCTCTTAGAGATAAATCCTTTGGTCTATCATCTTTATTTGAGTTAATTATGCACTGGCCACGCTCTGGTATTTTCTTTTCACAGCACTCTTTGATTTTGCTGGAGATAGAATCTTGTTTTGAACAAATATGGTTCATAACCTTGCTCTGTACCAAATAAGAATGAGAGATTATTTTACTTTCAAAATTTCTTCAAGGCTGGGTTTTCTTCCATTATGGAATGATGGCATGCAAAACCAGTCATGATCACAGCATCTGGAATCACTTCATCAATTAATTTGATAGATAATATTTATTTAAATTAAATTTTGGATTTACATAATGCACATGAAGTTTTACATCAAAACTTCTCAGGATTTAAGATGATATAATTATTTAAAAATAGGCTCTACTATAGGTTCACATCCATTATTAAGCATTAGTCTTTTAAATAACATTCCTACACTGATATATTGACATCTTATATTCTAAATGTTGTTTCTTTTCCATAAGAGTTCACCTGTGCTTTCATTGGAGGCCACCAAAGACATGTTACTATAATACCTATAATCCTGGTCTTCCCTTGTGGCCAAGCACATGGCAAAAACTCAGTAAATATTTGATAAGTGAATGAAAGAATGACAAGCGAATGAACTGCAGCAACTACCAGAAGACGATTCATCAAATATAAGAAGCTATTCCACTCATGGTATCATTTTCTAATGGATATCATTTTCTAATGGATATCATTCATTTGAAGCTGTTCAAGTTAGCAAATACTGCTCAAATAGAAAACTTTACTGTGTCCCCATCCCTACCCTTTGCCCCAGTTCTAACCTCTACATAAGAGTTGGAAATTAGAGAGGGGGTGGGGTTATCTTATTTACACATTAGTTGAATAATTTTAAAAAGCTGATCTGGGCCCTTCCAGACTCTCGAATGAGACTGCACATTATTTCCACTCTCTGTTGCAGTCCCACTTGAATTATGTTGAGTTACAGCAACACACTAGACTATTTCAGGCCTTTATGACTTTACTCAAGCTATTTCCACTGACTGGAATCTTCTGGTGAACATGGAGGATAAGGAATAAGATGAAGCTCAGGACTGAGGTAAAAAAATAAAATGGGCATTGGCACCACGTTTCTAACAAACCACACAGAACCAGGAAGCCAATCTTCAAAAAGACATTTACATCTCATGTGATGCCATCATTGTTATAGGCAGAGTATCTCTTATTCTCTGAGAAGTTACTTCTATTTTCAGTTAACTGTAATTCAGTTCCTCTTATTTCTCCAGAAAGACATTAAAAAGAAGGAAATTTGAGACATAATCCCTTAATCTCAGTCTCAAATTTCACAGAAAACCTATAATTATATCCGAATTCAGTATCTTAGATTTCACATTATAAAACCTACATCACCATGAACAATCAAGCAATACAAAAATAAAGCACAAAAGAGATTGCTTTAACTTGGGTACAGTTAGGAACAAAAATAATTATTGGGAACATCTGTTGTCCGTTGCTTGAAATAAACATTTCTCAATACCCTAAAATTCAAGTTATTGAATTGACATGCTATCGTCACTGTGAGCCTGAAAGTCTAATCTTTCTTTCTTTCTTTCCTTTTTCCTTCCTTCCTTTCTTTCTTTCTTTTTCTTTCTTTCTTTTTTTTTTTTTTAAATAAGGTCTCATTCTATTGCCAAGGGTGTTGGAATTATAGCTCACTGTACTGTATCCTCAAACTCCTGACTCAAGCAAGCCTCCCTCCTTAGCTTCTTGAGTCCTGAGTGGCTGCAATTACAGGTGCAAGCTATCATACTCAGTTTTTTTTTAAATAAAATTATATTACCTTTGAATGCATGAACAATTTTTTTTTCACTTTAAGTTCCAGGATACATGTACAGATGTTCAGAATGTGCAGGCTTGTTACATAGGTATACATGTGCCATGGTGGGTTGCTGCACTTATCAACTCGTCACCTAGGTTTGAAGCCCCGCATGCATGAGCTATTTTGATGCTCTCCCTTCACCACCCAACCTCAACCCAACATGCCCCAGTGTGTGTTGTTCCCCTCCCTGTGTCCATGTGTTGTCATTGTTCAACTCCCACTTATGAGTGAGAACAGAATGCATGAACAATTCAAACTATGCCAACAATATTCGTACCAATAGTTTTCCTTGGAAATTCACTTTAAAGGTTTCCAGAGGCTGGGGATTGGGGAAATGTTGGTTAAAGGCCGCAAAATTTCATTTAGACAGAAGGAATACATTCAAGAGATCTCTTGTACATCATAGTGACTCAATGATGACTTCATACCACTATATTGAGTACTTTAAAATTGCTAAGATTTGGAGTATTCTCACCACAAAAAAAAAGTATGTGAGGTAATGCATATCTTAAATAGTTGGATTTAGACATTCCACAATGTGTGTGTATGTATACATTAATATATATGCATATATATAATGATATATATAGTACACACATATATATATCATGTATACCATGAGAATATACAATTTTTAATTGTCAGTTAAAGGCAGGAAAGGAAAGGGAAAGTGGAAGGAAAGGAAAGGGGAAAAGGAGGGGACAGGAAAAGGGAAGGAAGAAGGTAGGAAAAGGAAACCGAAAGAGAAAGGGAAAAGTTAAATTAATGTATCCACTTATTTGGAAAGACTATACCTGAATAGCCTAAGGAAGCTCAGGGAAATCAGCTCTTAAAAACATAATGATAACTAGTCATTCCTTGAACTTTACTATTTGTTTCTAACCTCTCTAAAAGAGGATTTATAATGTAAGAGAAAACTTCAATCTGAACTAAATGAACTTTGAAAAATTTGAAATTCCTGAAGTTTTACATCAAGACATTTAGCCATCCAATATACAATCTGCTGAGTAATCTTTAAAAATTCCAAATATAAAAAATCCCAAAGGTTTATTTATAAAAAAAATTTATATTTCATTTTATGTTGTCATTCAAAAGTAAAATTACATTCTGATTTCACTGGGGCAAAGTAACCACACATCAGGACAACTTGAGAATAAAAAAAAAAAAAATAGTTGCCAAAAATCTCTATTTTAACTTGGTTTTAGAGAATATTTACCGTGTCACGGATGCACTGCACAACATCCCCTTCACAGCATCCTTCATAGTTGGAAGAAATATCTTCTACGAGAGAAATAAGCTCCTTAAATTCAATCTTGGGGAATTTTTGACTGAGTACCGCAATATATCTGGAAACAGAATTGATAAACCACAAAAATAATTTGAACAGCAAGTAGAACAAGTGGGACTAATTTGCTAATATGATATGAATAGCTCCAAAAAGTATTGCCACCATTGTTGCTGTTGTTGTTGTTTTTATACAAGTCTTTATCAAATAGTTGGTGCACAGCCCACATGATCACTTTGAAAATCTTAGAGTGATATTTTAAGAACCCCAAAGTCCTGGATGTGAGCAAAAAAAACCTGAGAGATGTGCTGTCTTCCATAATTATTATAGCAAGACATGCTGTGTAAGGCCACCACTTCCTATTGTAAGTTCATGGCAGGCATAGATAATTCATGACAGAACTCTTTCCTGCCGATCCACTTGAAATCTCAAAATTTTTCTCAAGATATTGCCTTAGCCCCCATTAATAATTGATTAGGGTGAGCACTAGAGATAAAATTTATCTTTGCAAGGCTGTCTCCTCATTGTTAAAGTCAAAGACCAAGGGATGAATTATTTCTAAAGTACTTGTGGCTTTTAAAACCCTGGTTTGAAACTCCCAGACCAGTTCAGATTCCCAATTAGCCTAAATATGTCTCAGATACAGCCACCATTCTCTTTTGGGTCTCTCCACCTCCCAAAACTTCTCTCATCTTGACCTAATGTCCTGGTCCTGAGCTATCCAAATAGGCTCAAACTCACCCCAAAGCCCCTGGGTACAAATGCAAGCAAAGACAAGATATATAGTGTAAAACTCACATAAAATGTACAACTTTGGTTCCAAATTTCAAAAGTGCCCCACAGACATGTTTTTGATAAGAAGAAAATGCTTTTAAATATTGTATGACAGGTATTGCCTGAAGAAGAAAGAGAAAATTCTTTTGAAACAATAGCAAAATCTCACTATTCCCTTATTTTTTAGTCACATTTCATTCAAACTATTACAAAATTTGTTCAGAGACAGAAAATCTACAGGATTTTTATTTCAGTAAATACATTATTAAAAGAAATATGCACTTACGGCACATCATAAAGGTAGGACCAGTCTTCCTGATGATTAATTGCACTTGGTAAAAAGGTGCATAGTGCATGCTGTGAGGATGGCCATCTCTATTGAGATTATTCCATGTTATTTGTAGTCAACAGACTACAAATTGTCAAAGATAAAAGATAAAATGTCATCTTTCACCCTTTACATTCACTCACCAAGGCTTCCTTCCAATTTACAAAGAAAACAAAGCCAGAAGAGAGAACCTGGAAATGACTGACTGTCTTTCGGGAGTCTCAGGTAAAGAGAATATTTAGATCAGAACCTGGTGACCAATGGTTTGAAAATCACTGAATGTGACAAGAGAACATCATATATGGTAAGCAAGCCTTTTGCTATAATATAAGTCAGGGTCTGGATCTGTGGTATTGAGTGATTTCTTACCCTCTTCATGAAATAAATGCTATACCCACCCTTGTTTGAAAGCAGTTGACTTTGTTCTGTTCTTCACAACATGATTTAGCCACCTCCTCAAAATGAGCAGCAACAGTTAGAAGTGTAGGGGCGAAGACAAACGGGTTCCTTCTGGCAATTTCATATAAAAAACTATTTAAAAAATGAAAAAGAGAGAGAAGAAGGGCAAGGGAAGAAACAGGAAAGCAATGAATGTAGACAAGGGAAGTGAAGGGAGGGTAAGATGAGAAGGAAACGAAAAAACAGAAAGAGACAAGAAGAGCAAGTTGTAAAACAAGGTAAAAGGAAGAAAGGTTTCCAGTTATAGAAAACTTCAACATAAGGCAGCATTATCCAGTTCCCAATAAGAGTCCTTTGAAGTCCTTACTGAAGTTGCTAACTCCAAAGTAGGAATGATGATTGCAATTCTAATCCCAAACACTGAGCTGTGGCTATTCTCCTTCCATCCACATGCTACCAGCTGGTCAGCAGTTCTCTCTTCCATGTTCAAAGAACAGCTATCTATACACACTCTATCTGAGATTCAGGGGTCCTGTTTACTTTTGTTCAGATAAACTTGTGATTTAGATTTAGATTTCAAGGAGCATACCAACCTTCCCGAAAAAGTCTTTGCTTCTGCAATGACTGCACTATATTAAAAACAGATGTTTTGCTAAACATCCCATAATTGAATGTCTGCCTGAGGTGAAAACTGCAACTTCTCCTTGGGAAGAGTCTATTATTTCCTCCACTGTGCATCCTACCAATTTAACACCAGGCACACACCTCTCCTCTAGGACTTGCCAATTAGAAGATACAATTCATTAATATAAGGGTCTTGTAAGCACGGTCTATATCTTGATCATAGTTATATCCTAAACAATGAGCACAGTATCTGACACAGTATGTTTTGAATGAATGAAACAATCAATAAATAAATTAATGAACCCAACTATATTTATTTGAGATAGGTATTAGATTCAGCCTAAGACTAATTCTTCAATTGGATCATTTTTTCTAAGATTAAACTTACTGATTTAGAAGGGATTCTCTGTTACTTTCATAAGACTGGCATTTCTCTTCAGGATCCAGGGTAGGGAAAGGAGGCAGAAATCCCACATCAGCTTTCTTGTTATAGAAGAAACAGAGTCTTCTTTCAGCACCAACCTTACTGCAGCAGTGTGAAAAATTATACTTTTGTGGCAACCCCTCCATAGCACACATTTTTTCCTGTAAAATATTATTCTATACAACAGAGAAGAAAAGGACAATTTTTAGTCATGGTAAAGTAAAGCTTCTGTACTTGCTAAGAAAACACAATGAATAATTTTCCCACCATTACCAACAGAGCTTCTTCTCTTTCTCCTGCTCTTTCTCCTGCTCCTCTCCTTCCTCTTCCCCTTCCCCTTCCCCTCCTCCTTTCTCTTCCCCCCCTCCTCCTCTTCCCCCCTCCTCCTCCTCTTCTCCTCCTCCTCCTCCTCTC
>NW_020264480.1:0-2173 GCF_003255815.1 Theropithecus gelada | reverse complement strand
CAGATGAAATCTGGAAAGAAGCTTTCTGAGAAACTGCTTAGTGTTCTGTTAATTCATCTCACAGAGTTACATCTCTATTTCGTGGATCTCTTTGCTAGCCTTATTTCTGTGGAATCTGAGAACAGATATTTCGGATCCCTTTTAAGACTATAGGGTCAAAGGAAATATCCTCCAATAACAAAGAGAAAGAAGCTTTGTGAGAAACTTCTTTGTGTTCTGTGAAATCATCTCACAGAGTTACAGCGTTCCCCTCAAGAAGCCTTTCGCTAAGACAGTTCTTGTGGAATTGGCAAAGTGATATTTGGAAGCCCATAGAGGGCTGTAGTGAAAAAGGAAATATCCTCAGATGAAATCAGGAAAGAAGCTTTCTGAGAAACTCCTCTGTGATGTGCGACTTCCACTCACAGTGTTACATCTGTATTTCGTGGATCTCTTTGCTAGCCTTATTTCTGTGGAATCTGAGAACAGATATTTCGGATCCCTTTGAAGACTATACGGCCAAAGGAAATATCCTCCGATAACAAAGAGAAAGAAGCTTTCTGAGAAACTTCTTTGTGTTCTGTGAAATCATCTCACAGAGTTACACCTTTCCCCTCAAGAAGCCTTTCGGTAAGACAGTTTTTGTGGATTTGGCAAAGTGATATTTGGAAGCCTTTAGAGGGGTATGGTGAAAAAGGAAATATCATCAGATGAAATCTGGAAAGAAGCTTTCTGAGAAACTGCTCTGTGATGTGTGACTTCCACTCACAGAGTTACATCTGTATTTCGTGGATCTCTTTGCTAGCCTTATTTCTGTGGAATCTGAGTACAGATATTTAGGATCCCTTTGAAGACTATAGGGTCAAAGGACATATGCTCCGATAACAAAGAGAAAGAAGCTTTCTGAGAAACTTCTTTGTGTTCTGTGAAATCATCTCCCAGAGTTGCAGCATTCCCCTCAAGAAGCCTTTCGCTAAGACAGTTCTTGTGGAATGGGTAAAGTGATATTTGGAAGCCCATAGAGGGCTATGATCAAAAAGTAAATATCCTCAGATGAAATCTGGAAAGAAGCTTTCTGAGAAACTGCTTAGTGTTCTGTTAATTCATCTCACAGAGTTACATCTCTATTTCGTGGATCTCTTTGCTAGCCTTATTTCTGTGGAATCTGAGAACAGATATTTCGGATCCCTTTTAAGACNTTCTGAGAAACTTCTTTGTGTTCTGTGAAATCATCTCACAGAGTTGCAGCATTCCCCTCAAGAAGCCTTTCGCTAAGACAGTTCTTGTGGAATGGGTAAAGTGATATTTGGAAGCCCATAGAGGGCTATGATCAAAAAGTAAATATCCTCAGATGAAATCTGGAAAGAAGCTTTCTGAGAAACTGCTTAGTGTTCTGTTAATTCATGTCACAGAGTTACATCTCTATTTGGTGGATCTCTTTGCTAGCCTTATTTCTGTGGAATCTGAGAACAGATATTTCGGATCCCTTTGAAGACTATAGGGTCAAAGGAAATATCCTCCAATAAAAAAGAGAAAGAAGCTTTGTGAGAAACTTCTTTGTGTTCTGTGAAATCATCTCACAGAGTTACAGCGTTCCCCTCAAGAAGCCTTTCGCTAAGACAGTTCTTGTGGAATTGGCAAAGTGATATTTGGAAGCCCATAGAGGGCTGTAGTGAAAAAGGAAATATCCTCAGATGAAATCAGGAAAGAAGCTTTCTGAGCAACTCCTGTGTGATGTGCGACTTCCACTCACAGTGTTACATCTGTATTTCGTGGATCTCTTTGCTAGCCTTATTTCTGTGGAATCTGAGAACAGATATTTCGGATCCCTTTGAAGACTATAGGGCCAAAGGAAATATCCTACCATAACAAAGAGAAAGAAGCTTTCTGAGAAACATCTTTGTGTTCTCTGAAATCATCTCACAGAGTTACAGCTTTCCCCTCAAGAAGTCTTTCGCAAAGACACTTCTTGTGGAATTGGCAAAGTGATATTTGAAAGCCCATAGAGGGGCATAGTGAAAAAGGAAATATCCTCAGATGAAATCTGGAAAGAAGCTTTTTGAGAAAGTGCTGAGTGTTCTGTTAATTCATCTCACAGAGATACATCTGTATTTCGTGGATCTCTTTGCTAGCCTTATTTCTGTGGAATCTGAGAACAGATATTTCGGATCCCTTTGAAGACTCTAGGACCAAA
>NW_020264479.1:1060-2173 GCF_003255815.1 Theropithecus gelada | reverse complement strand
AGCTTCTTTCTCTTTGTTATCGGAGGATATTTCCTTTGTACCTATTGCCTTCATAGGGATTCAAAATATCTGTTCTCAGGTTCCACAGAAAAAAGGCTAGTAAAGAGATCCAGGAAATACAGATGTAACTCTGTGAGATGAACTAACAGAACACTAAGCAGTTTTTCAGAAAGCTTCTTTCCCGATTTCATCTGTGGATATTTCGTTTTTCACCATAGCCCTCTCTGGGCTTCCAGATATCACTTTGCGAATTCCACAAGAACTCTCTAAGCGAAAGGCTTCTTGAGGGACAGCTGTAACTCTGTGAGATGATTTCACAGAACCCGAAGAAGTGTCTCAGAAAGCTTCTTTCTCTTTGTTATCGGAGGATACTTCCTTTGGGTCTATAGTCTTCATAGGGATTCGAAAAATGAGTTCTCAGATTGCACAGAAATAAGGCTATCAAAGAGATCCAGGAAATACAGACATAACTCTGTGAGATGAATTAACAGAACACTAAGCAGTTTCTCAGAGAGCTTCTTTCCAGATTTCACCTGAGGATATTTCCTTTTTCACAATAAACATCTATGGGCCTCCAAATATGACTGTGCAAATTCCACAAGAACTGTCTTAACGAAAGGCTTCTTGAGGGGAAAGCTGTAACTCTGTGAGATGATTTCACAGAACCCAAAGGAGTTTCTCAGAAAGCTTGTTTCTATTCGTTATCGGAGGATATTTCCTTTGGCCCTATAGTCTTCAAAGGGATCCGAAATATGAGTTCTCAGATTCCACAGAAATAAGGCTAGCAAAGAGATCCACGAAATACACATGTAACTCTGTGAGATGAATTAACAGAACACAAAGCAGTTTCTCAGAAAGCCTCTTTCCAGATTTCATCTGAGGAGATTCCCTTTTTCACCATAGCCCTCTATGGGTTTCCAGATATCTCTTTGCCAGTTCCACAAGAACTCTCTTAGCGAAACGCTTCTTGAGGGGAAAGCTGTAACTCTGTGAGATGATTTCACAGAACCCGAAGAAGTTTCTAAGAAAGCTTCTTTCTCTTTGTTATCGGAGGATATTTCTTTTGGCCCTATAGTCTTCATAGGGATTCGAAATATCTGTTCTCAGATTCCA
>NW_020264479.1:0-1039 GCF_003255815.1 Theropithecus gelada | reverse complement strand
TTTGGCCCTATAGTCTTCATAGGGATTCGAAATATCTGTTCTCAGATTCCAAAGAAATAAGGCTAGCAAAGAGATCCACGAAATACAGATGTAACTCTGTGAGATGAACTAACAGAACACTAAGGAGTTTCTCAGAAAGCTTCTTTCCAGATTTCATCTCAGGATATTTCCTTTTTCACCATAGCCCTATATAGGCTTCCAAATATCACTTTGCCAATTCCAAAAGAACTGTCTTAGCGAAAGGCTTCTTGAGGCGGAAGCTGTAACTCTGTGAGATGATTGCACAGAACCCAAAGAAGTTTCTCAGACAGCTTCTTTCTCTTTGTTATCGGAGGATATTTCCTTTGGCCCTATAGTCTTCATAGGGATTCGAAATATGTGTTCTCAGATTCCACAGAAATAAGGCTAGCAAAGAGATCAATGAAATACAGACGTAACTCTGTGAGATGAATTAACAGAACACTAAGCAGTTTCTCTGAAAGCTTCTTTCCAGATTTCATCTGACGATATTTCCTTTTTCAACATAGCCCTTTATGGGCTTCCTGATATCACTTTGCCAATTCCACAAGAACTCTCTTAGTGAAAGGCTTCTTGAGGGGAAAGCTGTAACTCTGTGAGATGATTTCACAGAACCCGAAGAAGTGTCTCAGAAAGCTTCTTTCTCTTTGTTATTGGAGGATATTTCCCTTGGCCCTATACTCTTCATACGGATTCGAAATATCTGTTCTCAGATTCCACAGAAATATGGCTAGCAAAGAGATCCACGAAACACAGATGGAACTCTGTGAGATGAATTAACAGAACACTAAGCAGTTTCTCAGAAAGCTTCTTTCCAGGTTTCTTCGGAGGATATTTCCTTTTTCAAAAAAGGCCTCTATAGCATCCCAAATATAACTTTGCCAATTCGACAAGAACTGTCTTTTCGAAAGGCTTCTTGAGGGGAAAGCTGTAACTCTGTGAGATGAATTAACAGATCACTAAGCAGTTTCTCAGAAAGCTTCTTTCCAGATTTCATCTGAGGATATTTCCTTTTTCCCCA
>NW_020264478.1:0-2174 GCF_003255815.1 Theropithecus gelada | reverse complement strand
CCTGGCCTGGCTCCACCCAGCTTGGTCCCCAACTCTGAGACTCAAATAACTGCAACAATGTGCTCAAATAAGCACAGTCAGAAATGATAATAATGACAAACAACTGATTCCACAGGAATACAAAAGATCATCAGAGACTACTATGAGCATCTCTGTGCACACAAACTATGAAATCTAGAAGAAATGTGTAAATTATTGGAAACATAAATCTCCCAAGATTGCACCAAGAATAAATAGAAGTCCTGAACAGATCAATAACAAGTAGTAAAATTGAATCAGTAATTAATAAAAAAAAAGAAAAGAAAAGAAAAGAAAAGAAAAAAGGTCCACGACCAGACTGATCCACAGTTGAATTCTACCAGACATACAAGGAATAACTGATACCAATTCTATTAAAATTGCTCCAATTCCTATGAAGCCATCATTACCCTAATATCAAAGCATGGCAAAGGCACAAAACAAACTGAGGAAGAGGGAACCCTCTCTAACTCATTCTATGAAGCCATCACCGCAATATCAAAGAATGGCAAGGGTACAAAACAGAAAATGACAGGCCGCTATCCCTGATGAAAATATAAGAAAACTTTTTAAAAATTTAATTTAATTTGATTTTAAGTTCTGGGATACATGAGCAGGATGTGCAGGTTTGTTACATTAGGTAAATGTGTGCTATGGTGGTTTGCTGCACCTATCAACCCATCTCCTAGGTGTTAAGCCTCACATGCATTGGCTATTTATCCTGTTGCTTTCCCTCCTCCCTGCCTCTGCCAGGCCCCAGTTTGTGTTGTTCCCTTCCCTTTTTCCATGTGTTCTCATTGTTCCGCTCCCATTTGTAAGTGAGAATATGTGATGTTTGGTTTTCTGTTTCTGCATTAGTTTGCTGAGGATAATGGCTTCCAGCTTCATCTATGTCTGTGCAAATGACATGATCTCATTCCCTTTTATGGATGCATAGTATTCCATGGCATAGACGTACCACATTTTCTTTATCTAATCTAGTATTGGTGGATGTTTAGGCTTATTCCATGTCTTTGTTATTGTGTATAGTGCTGCCATGATCATATATGTTCATAGAACTTTATAATATAATGATTTATGCTCCTTTGGATATATACCCAGTAATGAGATTGTTGGGTCAAATGGTATTTCTGGTTTTAGGTCTTTGAGGAAATGCCACACTGTCTTCCACAATGTTTGAACTAATTTACATTCCCACCAACAGTGTAAAAGCTTTCTATTTCTCCACAATCTCACTGGTATCTTTTATTGAAGAAAACATTTTCAACAAAATACTGGCAAATCAAATCCAACAGAACATGAAAAAGATAATATACCCCAATCAAGTAGGTTTCATTCCAAGGATGTAAGGATGATTCGACATAAAAAAATCAATAAATGTGATTTGCCACATAAACAAAACTAAAAACAATAATCATTGCAATAAATGTACAAAAAGCATTTGATAAAATCCAGCTTTCCTTCATGAGAAAAACCCTTAACTAGGCACATAAGGAACATACCTCAAAATAATAAAAGCCTGTTTATTGCGGCACTATTCACAATAGCAAAGACTTGGAATCAACCCAAATGTCCATCAATGACAGACTGGATTAAGAAAATGTGGCACATATACACCATGGAATACTATGCAGCCATAAAAAAGGATGAGTTCATGTTGTTTGCAGGGACATGGATGCAGCTGGAAACCATCATTCTCAGCAAACTATCACAAGAAGAGAAAACAAACACTGCATGTTCTCACTCATAGGTGGGAATTGAACAATGAGCACACTTGGACACAGGAAGGGGAACATCACACACTGGGGCCTGTTGTGGGGTGGGGGAAGCGGGGAGGGATAGCATTAGGAGATATACCTAATGTAAATGATGAGTTAATGGGTGCAGCACACCAACATGGCACATGTATACATATGTAACAAACCTGCATGTTGTGCACATGTACCCTAGAACATAAAGTATAATAAATAAATAATAAAAGCTATATATGACTAACCCACAACCAATATCTTACTGAATGGGGAAAAGATGAAACCACTCCTCCTAAGAACTAGAACAAGGCAATGTTGTCCACTCTCACCACTTCTATTCAATGCAGTACTGGAAGACTTAACTAGAGCAATCAGACAACAGAAATAAATAAAGGGCATCCAAAC
>NW_020264477.1:0-2175 GCF_003255815.1 Theropithecus gelada | reverse complement strand
TGGTGCCATAATGAGGATGGTCTGTGACTCTAGTGTTTAGTATCCACCCACCACATAACATCAGCTTTTCCTCAAGTTCCTTGGGGAGAAGCCATTAGGTTCACTTCATGACATGCATGATACACAAGTGAAAGTCATCGTTAGCCAGGTAAGAACCCGTAGACACTGTCTCTCTCTCCACCTCTGGACTGCAGTACGAGGAGCTGCAGGTCACAGCGGGCAGACATGGGGACGACCTGCGCAACACCAAGCAGGAGATTGCTGAGATCAACCGCATGATCCAGAGGCTGAGATCTGAGATTGACCACGTCAAGAAGCAGGTAAGGTGAAGGGCAATGGAGAACCGAAGCATTTTCTTGTCATTTCCTCAGGCAGTCATCAGCCATTATATTAGGGAAAATCCCCCTGGAACTAATGAAAACCAGGGAGAGGAGACTATCAGTTCCTACCGTTAGTGGGTACCCACTGGTTAGGAGACACGGATCCTACCTAGGGCATGACACAAACAGGTGAGAGAACCAGTCAGGGTGCTCAGAGCTGCAAAAACATGGTTTAGATCAGGAGTGTCCAATCTTTTGGCTTCCCTGGGTCACAGTGGAATAAGAAGAACTATCTTGGGCCACACATAAAATACACTAATACAAACAATAGCTGATAAACTAAAACAAAACAAAACAAAAAACGTACAGTCTTGTCTGTTGGCTCATGCCTGTAATCCCAGCACTTTGGGAGGCTGAGGCTAGTGGATCATGAGGTCAGGAGTGAGAGACAAGCCTGACCAACATGGTGAAACACTGCCTCTATTCAAAATACAAAAAAATTAGCCAGGCATAGTGGAACATGCCTGTAGTCCCAGCTACTCAGGAGGCTGAGGCAGGAGAATCGCTTGAGCCGCAGAGGCGGAGGTTGCAGTGAGCCGGTATCACGCCACTACACTCCAGCCTTGGTGACAGAGCAAAACTCTGTCTCAAAAAGAAAAAGAAAAAGAAAAAAACTCTCATAGTGTATTAAGAAAGTTTAAGTATTTGTGTTGGGCTGTATTTAAAACCATCCTGGGCTGCATGTGGCCCGTGGGCTATAGGTTGGACAAGCTTGGAAGGAATTGGATGTATTTCCATAGGAAGACTGACTTGGAAACTGCAAAGGAACAAATTGAAAAAGAAAAGGGCAGGTAAGAAAGCACAAGGAACGTTGTTTTAAATCTGCTCGAGACTCAAGATAAAAGAGAGAGTAGAGGAAGGGCGAAGGACAAAAAAGTGTTACCCAAGTAGATGAGAGATTCTGAGTGGGAGGAAGGCAAGGTCTCAGCAGTCTTATATGAAGACTCATCACCTCACTTCAGGATGGTCTTAATTTCGTGTATGTTAGTGGCATCTATATGAGGTAATCATAAGTGGTCTTGATTTGACTGGAGACAACAATCCAAACAAACCAGCAGGTCCATTTCTTCCAGTGTCTATGTCCACTGCAGTGTCTCCCAGTAGTACATATCCACATTCTCCTGCAGAGTGGTTCACAAAAAGGGTTATGAGTTTTGTTTTTTTTTTTTTCAAATGAACCAGACTGGACAAAAACTGTAAAATAAAAAAACAATAGACAAGAAGAGTCAGAGCTCATTCACCATCAATTCTGGGCCCCTGAGCCCTTCTTCACTAGAAAAGAACCAGCCAGGTTTAGTCTCCTCTGGAAGACTGGATGATAAGTTCCTTCTATTTCTTTCCTCTTCCAGTGTGCCAGCCTGCAGGCCGCCATTGCTGATGCTGAGCAGCGTGGGGAGATGGCACTCAAGGATGCCAAGAACAAGCTGGAAGGGCTGGAGGATGCCCTGCAGAAGGCCAAGCAGGACCTGGCCCGGCTGCTGAAGGAGTACCAGGAGCTGATGAACGTGAAGCTGGCCCTGGACGTGGAGATTGCCACCTACCGCAAGCTGCTGGAGGGCGAGGAGTGCAGGTGGGTAACTGACGCGGCTTCCTCCAACAGTTGAGTCCATCTTCAAGGTGCCTGGCACTGAGCACAACTCTAGGGTGCACTGCCCATGGCCATAATTGCTTTTCTTGAGAGAAAACTAAAAGAGCTGTTTCCCATGGACTCTTCCACACACCGAGGCTGCCCACACTGGTCCAGGGAAGGAAGGGCTCTCTGAGGTCTCACCCTCCCTGTGTTCCTCTCCACAGG
>NW_020264476.1:0-2175 GCF_003255815.1 Theropithecus gelada | reverse complement strand
CCTATGTCCTGAATGGTACTACCTAGGTTTTCCTCTAGGGTTTTTATAGTATTAGGTCTAACATTTAAGTCTCTAATCTATCTTGAATTAATTTTTGTATAAGGAGTAAGGAAAGGATCCAGTTTCAGCTTTCTACTTATGGCTAGCCAATTTTCCCAGCACCATTTATTAAATAGGGAATCCTTTCCCCATTTCTTGTTTCTCTCAGGTTTGTCAAAGATCAGATGGCTGTAGATGTGTGGTATCATTTCTGAGGACTCTGTTCTGTTCCATTGGTCTATATCTCTGTTTTGGTACCAGTACCATGCTGTTTTGGTTACTGTAGCCTTGTAGTATAGTTTGAAGTCAGGTAGCATGATGCCTCCAGCTTTGTTCTTTTGACTTAGGATTGTCCTGGAGATGCGGGCTCTTTTTTGGTTCCATATGAACTTTAAAGCAGTTTTTTCCAATTCTGTGAAGAAACTCATTGGTAGCTTGATGGGGATGGCATTGAATCTATAAATAACCTTGGGCAGTATGGCCATTTTCACGATATTGATTCTTCCTATCCATGAGCATGGTATGTTCTTCCATTTGTTTCTGTCCTCTTGTATTTCACTGAGCAGTGGTTTGTAGTTCTCCTTGAAGAGGTCCTATACATCCCTTGTAAGTTGGATACCTAGGTATTTTATTCTCTTTGAAGCAATTGTGAATGGAAGTTCATTCATGATTTGACTCTCTGTTTGTCTGTTACTGGTGTATAAGAATGCTTGTGATTTTTGCACATTAATTTTGTATCCGGAGACTTTGCTGAAGTTGCTTATCAGCTTAAGATTTTGGGCTGAGACAATGGGGTTTTCTAAATATACAATCATGTCATCTGCAAAGAGGGACAATTTGACTTCTTCTTTTCCTAACTGAATACCCTTGATTTCTTTCTCTTGCCTGATTGCCCTAGCCAGAACTTCCAACACTATGTTGAATAGGAGTGGTGAGAGAGGGCATCCCTGTCTTGTGCCCGTTTTCAAAGGGAATTTTTCCAGTTTTTGCCCATTCACTATGATATTGGCTGTGGGTTTGTCTTAAATAGCTCTTATTATTTTGAGGTACGTTCCATCAATACCGAATTTTTTGAGCGTTTTTAGCATGAAGGGCTGTTGAATTTTGTCAAAAGCCTTTTCTGCATCTATTGAGATAATCATGTGGTTCTTGTCTTTGGTTCTGTTTATATGCTGGATTATGTTTAATGATTTGCGAATGTTGAACCAGCCTTGCATCCCAGGGATGAAGCCCACTTGATCATGGTGGATAAGTTTTTTGATGTGCTGCTGAATCCGGTTTGCCAGTATTTTATTGAGGATTTTTGCATCGATGTTCATTAGGGATATTGGTCTAAAATTCTCTTTTTTGTTGTGTCTCTGCCAGGCTTTGGTATCAAGATGATGTTGGCCTCATAAAATGAGTTAGGGAGGATTCCATCTTTTTCTATTGACTGGAATAGTTTCAGAAGGAATGGTATCAGCTCCACCTTGTACTGGTAGAATTCTGGTAGAATTCAGCTGTGAATCCATCTGGTCCTGGACTTTTTTTGGTTGGTAGGCTATTAATTATTGCCTGAATTTCAGAGCCTGCTATTGGTCTATTCAGGGATTCAACTTCTTCCTGGTTTAGTCTTGGAAGAGTGTAAGTGTCCAGGAAATTATCCATTTCTTCTAGATTTTCTAGTTTATTTGCATAGAGGTGTTTATAGTATTCTCTGATGGTAGTTTGTATTTCTGTGGGGTCGGTGGTGATATCCCCTTTATCATTTTTTATTGCATCTATTTGATTCTTCTCTCTTTTCTTCTTTATTAGTCTTGCTAGCGGTCTGTCAATTTTGTTGATCTTTTCAAAAAACCAACTCCTGTATTTATTGATTTTTTGAAGGGTTTTTTGTGTCTCTATCTCCTTCAGTTCTGCTCTGATCTTAGTTACTTCTTGCCTTCTGCTAGCTTTTGAATGTGTTTGCTCTTGCTTCTCTAGTTCTTTTAATTGTGATGTAAGAGTGTCAATTTTAGATCTCTCCTGCTTTCTCTTGTGGGCATTTAGTGCTATAAATTTCCCTCTACACACTGCTTTAAATGTGTCCCAGAGATTCTGATACGTTGTGTCTTTGTTCTCATTGGTTTCAAAGAACATCTTTATTTCTGCCTTCAT
>NW_020264475.1:0-2175 GCF_003255815.1 Theropithecus gelada | reverse complement strand
GCTTTCCCCTCAAGAAGCCTTTCGCTATGCCTGTTCTTGTGGAATTTGCAAAGCAATATCTTGATGCCCATAGAGGGCTACGGTGAAAAAGGAAATATCCTCAGATGAAATCCGGAAAGATGCTTTCTGCGAAAATGCTTAGTGTTTTGTTAATTCATCTCACAGAGTTTCAGCTTTCCTCTGAATAAGCCGTAAGCTAAGCCTCTTCTTGTGGAATTTGCAAAGTGATATTTGGAAGCCCATAGAGGGCTATCGTGAAAAAGAAAATATATTCAGCGAAAAACTGGAAAGAAGCTTTCTGATAAACTGTTTTCTGATGTGGGACTTCCACTCACAGAATTACATCTGTATTTCGTGGATCTGTTTGCTAGCCTTATTTCTGTGGAATCTGAGAACGGATATTTCGGATCCCTTTGAAGACTATAGGGCCAAAGGAAATAATCTCGGATACAAAGAGAAAGAAGCTTTCTGAGTAACTTCTTTGTGTTCTGTGAAATCATCTCACAGAGTTCCAGCTTTCCCCGCAAGAAGCCTTAATCTAAGCCTGTTCTTTGTGGAATTTGCAAAGTGATATTTCGATGCCCGTAGACGGCTATGGTGAAAAAGGAAATATCCTCAGATGAAATCTGGGAAGAAGCATTCTGAGAAACTGATTAGTGTTCTGTTAGTTCACCTCACAGAGTTACAGCATTCCCCTCCAGAAGCAGTTCGCTAAGCCTGTTATGGTGGAATTTCATAAGTGACATTTGGAAGCCCATAGAGGGCTATAGTAAAAAAGAAAATATACTCAGAGCAAAACTGGAAAGAAGTTTTCTGAGAAACTGCTTTGTGACGTGTGACTTCCACTCAGAGAGTTACATCTGTATTTCGTGGATCTGTTTGCCAGCCTTATTTCTGTGGAATCTGAGATCGGATATTTTGGATCTCTTTGATGACAGTAGGGCACAAGGCAATATCCTCCGATAACAAAGGGAAAGAAGCTTTCTGAGAAACTTCTTTGTGTTCTGCGAAATCATCTCACAGAGTTACAGTTTTCTCCCCAAGAAGCCTTTCCCTAAGCCTGTTCTTGTGGAATTTGCAAAGTGATATTTCGATGCCCTTAGTGGGCTAAGGTGAAAAAGGAAATATCCTCAGATGAAATCTGGAAAGAAGCTTTCTGAGAAACTGCTTACTGTTCTGACAAAACATCTCACAGAGTTACAGCTTTCCCCTCAAGAAGCCTTTCGCTATGCCTGTTCTTGTAGAATTGGTAAAGTGATATTTGGAAGCCCATAGAGAGCTATGGTGAATAAGAAAATATCCTCAAAGAAAAAACGGAGAGAAGATTTCTGAGAAACTACTTTCTGATGTGTGACTTCCACTCACAGAGTTACATCTGTATTTCGTGGATCTCTTTGCTAGCATTATTTCTGTGGAATTTGAGAACAGATATTTTGGATCCCTTTGAAGATTATAGGGCCAAAGGAAATATCCTCCGATAACAATGAGAAAGAAGCTTTCTGAGAAACTTCTTTGTGTTCTGTGAAATCATCTCACAGAGTTACAGCTTTCCCTTCAAGAAGCCTTTCGCTAAGACAGCTCTTCAGGTATTGGCAAAGTGATATTTGGAAGCCCATAGAGGGCTATGGTGAAAAAGGAAATATCCTCGGATGAAATCTGGAAAGAAGCTTTCTATAAACTGCTTAGTGTTCTGTAATTTCATCTCACAGGGTTACAGCGTTCCCCTCAAGAAGCCGCTCGTTAAGCCTGTTCTTGTGGAATTCGTAAAGTGATATATGGAAGCCCATAGAGGGCTATGGTGAAAAAGAAAATATCCTCAGAGAAAAACTGGAAAGAAGCTTTCTGAGAAACTGCTCTGTGATGTGTGACTTCCACTCACAGAGTTACATAGGTATTTCGTCTCTCTGTTTGCTAGCCTTATTTCTATGGAATCTGAGAGGAGATATTTCCGATCCCTTTGAAGACTATAGGGCCAAAGGAAATATCCTCCGATAAAAAAGAGAGAGAAGCTTTCTGAGAAACTTCTTTGTGTTCTGTGAAATCACCTCACCGAGTTACAGATTTCCCCTCAAGAAGCCTTTCGCCAAGACATTTCTTGTGGAATTTGCAAAGGGATAATTGGAAGCCGATAGACGGCTACAGTGAAAAAGGAAATATCCTCAGATGAAATCTGGA
>NW_020264474.1:1072-2176 GCF_003255815.1 Theropithecus gelada | reverse complement strand
AAAGAAGCTTTCTGAGAAACTGCTTAGTGTTCTGTTAATTCATCTAACAGAGTTACATCTGTATTTCGTGGATCTCTTTGCTAGCCTTATTTCTGTGGAATCTGAGAACAGATATTTCGGATCCCTTTGAAGACTATAGGGCCAAAGGAAATATCCTCCGATAACAAAGAGAAAGGAGCTTTCTGAGAAACTTCTTTGTGTTCTGTTTAATCATCTCACAGAGTTACTGGTTTCCCCTCAGGAAGCCTTTCTCTAAGACAGTTCTTCTGGAATTGGCAAAGGGATAATTGGAAGCCCATAGAGGGCTATGGTTTAAAAGGAATTATCCTCAGGTGAAATCTGGAAAGAAGATTTCTGCGAAACTGCTCTGTGATGTGTGAATTCCTCTCACAGAGTGACATCTGTATTTCGTGGATATCTTTGCTAGCCTTATTTCTGTGGAATCTGAGAAAAGATATTTCGGATCCCTTTGAAGACAATAGGGCCAAAGGAAATATCCTCCGATAACAAAGAGAAAGAAGCTTTCTGAGAAACTTCTTTGTGTTCTGTGAAATCAACTCAGAGAGTTACAGCTTTTCCCTCAGGAAGTCTTTCTCTAAGAGAGTTCTTGTGGAATTGGCAAAGTGATATTTGGAATTTCATAGAGGGCTAGGGTGAAAAAGGAAATATCCTCAGATGAAATCAGGAAGGAAGCTTTCTGAGAAACTGCTCTGTGACGTGTGACTTCCACTCACAGAGTTACATCTGTATTTCGAGGATCTCTTTGCTAGCCTTATTTCTGTGGAATCTGAGAACAGATATTTCGGATCCCTTTGAAGACTATAGGGCCAAAGGAAATATCCTCCGATAACAAAGAGAAAGAAGCTTTCTGAGAAACTTCTTTGTGTTCTGTGAAATCAACTCACAGAGTTACAGCTTCCCCTCAGGAAGCCTGTCTCTAAGACAGTTCTTGTGGAATTGGCAAAGTGATATTTGGAAGCCGATGGAGGGCTACGGTGAAAAAGGAAATATCCTCAGGTGAAATCTGGAAAGAAGCTTTCTGAGAAACTGCTTAGTGTTCTGTTAAGTCTTCTCACAGAGTTACATCTGTATTTCGTGGATCTC
>NW_020264474.1:0-1016 GCF_003255815.1 Theropithecus gelada | reverse complement strand
TCGGATCCCTTTGAAGACTATAGGGCCAAAGGAAATATCCTCCGAACAAAGAGAGAAAGAAGCTTTCTGAGAAACTTCTTTGTGTTCTGTGAAATCAACTCACAGAGTTACAGCTTTCCCCTCAAGAAGGCTTTCGCTAAGACAGTTCTTTTGGAATTGGCAAAGTGATATTTGGAAGCCCATAGAGGGCTATGGTGAAAAAGAAAATATCCTCAGATGAAATCTGGAAATTAGCTTTCTGACAAACTTCTGTGTGATGTGTGACTTCCACTCACAGAGTTACATCTGTATTTCATGGATCTCTTTGCTAGCTTTATTTCTGTGGAATCTGAGAACAGATATTTCGGATCCCTTTGAAGACTATAGGGCCAAAGGAAATATCCTCCAAAAACAAAGAGAAAGAAGCTTTCGGAGAAACTTCTTTGTGTTCTGTTAAATCATCTCAGAGAGTTACAGCTTTCCCCTCAGGAAGCCTTTCGCTAAGACACTTCTTGTGGAATTGGCAAAGTGACATTTGGAAGACCATAGAGGGTTCTGTTGAAAAAGGAAATATCCTCAGCTGAAATCTGGAAAGAAGCTTTCTGAGAAACTGCTTAATGTTCTATTAATTCATCTCACAGAGTTACATCTGTATTTCATGGATCTCTTTGCTAGCCTTATTTCTGTGGAATAAGTGAACAGATATTTCGGATCCCTTTGAAGATTATAGGGCCAAAGGAAATATCCTCCGGTAACAAAGGGAAAGAAGCTTCTAAGAAACTTCGTTGTGTTCTGTGAAATCATCTCACAGAGTTACAGCTTTCCCCTCAGGATGCCTTTCGCTAAGACCGTTGTTGTGGAATTGGCAAAGTGATATTTGGAAGCCCATAGTGGGCTATGGTGAAACAGGAAATATCCTCAGCTGAAATCTGGAAAGAAGCTTTCTGAGAAATTGCTTAGTGTTCTGTTAATTCATCTCACAGAGTTACATCTGTATTTCGTGGATCTCTTTGCTAGCCTTATTTCTGTGGAATCTG
>NW_020264473.1:0-2177 GCF_003255815.1 Theropithecus gelada | reverse complement strand
ATTCAGAGATAATACATGTTATAGAATATAAATGCATTTTTGTACCTCTCTCTCATTCTGGATTACCTTTCATTTAAACCACACAAATATACGTTAACCAGGTCCTGGGAATAAAGATGAATAATTAAGTATGTTGGAAAAATAATAAAGTAAAGAAATGTTTAATAAAGTAATGATGAGCATTGTACATATTACAGATACATTAGATGAGCTTAATTAGGAAATCCTAATTTTGCAAGGGTACAAGTGCTTTCAGGTCAATAAATAAAATAACTTTATGTATGAGAGAAAATATACTCATCAAGAAAAATTAGCTATTTCACCTAATAAAAAAAAAAAACAGGGTTCATTTATGGGTTCAAGGTTAACAGATTCATCTAATACATTTTTTAGCCTGTTTCTCAGGAATCCATTCATTCCTAATAAATCCCAGATTGTTCCCTTTACATACCTACAGAATCTGTGGTGTTACCTGATTTTTAACTGTGTCAGTTCTGTAGCTAGCAAAGACAAAGGCATTTTTTTTTAGACCCATCCGTAATTCTTTACCGGTTATTTGAGCTGACACTTTACATGTGAGAGTTTACTTTTAGAGCTACAAAAAGATGTTAGAAAGCAATAGGTGCAGCTGTTGTAGTTCTCGCTTCAGCTGTAGTAACAAGAGACATACTAACAGGCATTTAGTCTCCTAAATTCTATCTGTCTATCTCTTTGTCCACTTGAAATAGTTTAAAATAAGGCACAACATATAGCTATATACTGATTATGAGCAGTGCTGGTTACTTTTCCCAGATCATAAAAGCTTTCAGGAATTCGTACTGAGCAAGACCTATATATAAATGAGTATCAGGGAACACAGATTGCCAGAGTGAGCAAAAACATGACCTGAAAATTGACATATGGCAACAATAATACACTCTGAACTGTGATTTTCAAAAGCAAGAGTGACTAATTATGGAGATATAGTCTCTAATCATCTAATATTTTCTAATATAACCACTGATATTTAAGGGGAAACAAGTTATAAGGTTTTTTGAGGTAAAATTAGAATTTTGACTATAAACGCATTGAGTAGGAGAAACATGAGTGACGTAATTGCATTCTGGTCATGGATCAGAAGAAAAGAAATTTGGGTTAAAACATGTAAATGACCCAATTCAAAAATCTGGAACAATATTATTAATTTTCTCTCCTTTTCCACTGTGATTTAATGATCTCTGGATACACATCCATTAACAAAAAAATCAGAAATATCATTTTATACAGTGAACATACTTGATAGAAACTAATCCCCTCCATTTACTACCTTATAAATCCCAATGTTTTCTTTAAAACCAGTATTAACGCCTCGCTCTTCTTAAGATGAACACATTTTCCTACTTCAATGGCTCCAAAAACACTTTATAGATACACTTACATTGTTTCAAATTTTTTCATCTCACACTATTATTTATTTATGAATTTTCTTTATATATCTTTTCCCTTAGTATGGTACCTAGATCATGGATCATAATAAATCAAAATGAACATAAGAAAAATTTTGCGCGGTGGCTCAAGCCTGTAATCCCAGCACTTTGGGAGGCCGAGACGGGCGGATCACGAGGTCAGGAGATCGAGACCATCCTGGCTAACACGCTGAAACCCCATCTCTACTAAAAATTACAAAAAACTAGCCGGGCGAGGTGGCGGGTGCCTGTAGTCCCAGCTACTCGGGAGGCTGAGCCAGGAGAATGGCATGCACCCGGGAGGCGGAGCTTGCAGTGAGCTGAGATCCGGCCACTGCACTCCAGCCTGGGTGACAGAGCAAGACTCCGTCTCAAAAAAAAAAAAAAAAAAAAAAGAAAAATTTTGTAGGCTCACTTTTTAAAAATAAAAATGACTTTTAGAGAATATGCAAAATGAAAATGACTAAATCAACTGAGATAGTTTTGCATATGTGTGTATAAAGGTATTTAGCAGTATAATTGGACAAACAATTAAATACTAGATATTTTAAGAAACGTTCTAAAATCTAATTAAACACATTTTTTTCACAGAAAATAGGACACTGTGAAACAGGAGACAATTAAACCAAAGTCAAATACTTATCCATCTATACTTGTCTATGGTCTGTCTATACATTTCCATATGGTCATCGTTTATTATGTGTGTATAACAATATGTATATTAAGTATATA
>NW_020264472.1:0-2178 GCF_003255815.1 Theropithecus gelada | reverse complement strand
TGTGTAATCATCTCTCAGAGTTACAGCTTTCCCCTCAAGAAGCCTTTCGCTAAGACAGTTCTTGGGGAATTGGCAAAGTGATATTTGGAAGCCCATAGAGGGCTATGGTGAAAAAAGAAATATCCTCAGATGAAATCTGGAAAGAAGCTCTCTGAGAAACTGCTCTGTGAGGTGTGACTTCCACTCACAGCATTACATCTGTATTTCGTGGATCTCTTTGCTAGCCTTATTTCTGTGGAATCTGAGAACAGATATTTCTGATCCTTTTGAAGACTATAGGGCCAAAGGAAATATCCTCCGATAACAAAGAGAAATAAGCTTTCTGAGAAACTTCTTTGTGTTCTGTGAAATCATCTCACAGAGTTACAGCTTTCCCCTCAAGAAGCCTTTCGCAAAGACAGTTCTTGTGGAATTGCAAAGTGATATTTGGAAGCCCCTAGAGGGCTATGGCAAAAAAAGGAAATATCCTCCCATGAAATCTCTAAAGAAGCTTTCTGAGAAACTGTTTAGTGTTCTGTTAATTCATCTCATAGAGTTACATCTGTATTTCGTGGACCTCTTTGCTAGCCTTATTTCTGTGGAATCTGAGAACAGATATTTCGGATCCCTTTGAAGACTATAGGGCCAAAGGAAATATCCTCCGATAACAAAGAGAAAGAAGCTTTCTGAGAAACTTCTTTGTGTTCTGTGAAATAACGTCACAGAGTTATAGCTTTGCGCTAAAGAAGCCTTTCGCTAAGACAGTTCTTGGGGAATTGGCAAAGTGATATTTGGAAGCCCATAGAGGGATACGGTGAAAAAGGAAATATCCTCCTTTGAAATCCGGAAAGAAGCTTCCTGAGAAACTGCTTAGTGTTCTGTTAATTCATCTCAAAGAGTTACATCTGTATTTCGTGGATCTCTTTGCTAGCCTTATTTCTGTGGAATCTGAGAACAGATATTTCGGATCCCTTTNCCTCAAGAAGCCTTTCGCTAAGACAGTTCTTGTGGTATTGGCAAAGTGATATTTGGGAGCCCATAGAGGGCTATGGTGAAAAAGGAAATATCCTCCTATGAAATATCTAAAGAAGCTTTCTGAGAAACTGCTTAGTGTTCTGTTAATTCATCACACAGAGTTACATCTGTATTTCGTGTATCTCTTTGCTAGCCTTATTTCTGTGGAATCTGAGAACAGATATTTCTGATCCCTTTGAACACTATAGGGCCAAAGGAAATATCCTCTGATAAGGAAGAGAAAGAAGCTTTCTGAGAAACTTCTTTGTGTTCTGTGAAATCATCTCACAGAGTTACAGCTTTCCCCTCAAGAAGCCTTTCGCTAAGACATTTCTTGTGGTATTGGAAAAGTGATATTTGGAAGCCCATAGAGGGCTATGTTGAAAAAGGAAATATCCTCAGATGAAATCTGGAAATAAGCTTTCTGAGAAACTGCTCTGTGATGTGTGACTTCCACTCACAGAGTTACATCTGTATTTCGTGGATCTCTTTGCTAGCCTTATTTTGTGGAATCTGAGAGCAGATATTTCGGATCCCTTTGAAGACTATAGGGCCAAAGGAAATATCCTCCGACAACAAAGAGAAAGAAGCTTTCTGAGAAACTTCTTTGTGTTCTGTGAAATCATCTCACAGAGTTACGGCTTTCCCCTCAAGAAGCCTTTCGCTAAGACAGTTCTTGTGGAATTGGCAAAATGATATTTGGAAGCCCATAGAGGGCTATGGTTAAAAGGAAATATCCTCACATGAAATCTGGAAAGAAGCTTTCTTAGAAACTGCTCTGTGATGTCTCACTTCCACTCACAGAGTTATATCTGTGTTTCGTGGATCTCTTAGGTAGCCTTATTTCTGTGGAATCTGAGAACAGATATTTCGGATCCCTTTGAAGACTATAGGACCGAAGGAAATATCCTTCGATAACAAAGAGAAAGAAGCTTTCTGAGAAAGTTCGTTGTGTTCTGTGAAATCATCTCAGAGTTACAGCTTTCCCCTCAAGAAGACTTTCGCTAGGACAGTTCTTGTGCAATTGGCAAAGTGATATTTAGAAGCCCATAGAGGGCTATGGTGAAAAAGGAAATATCCTCAGATGAAATCTGGAAAGAAGCTTTCTGAGAAACTGCTTAGTGTTCTGCTACTTCATCTCACAGAGTTACACCTGTATTTCGTGGATCTCTTTGCTAGCCTTAT
>NW_020264471.1:0-8408 GCF_003255815.1 Theropithecus gelada | reverse complement strand
GGATGACTTCCAGGCCCCTAGTTTATGTATCTTAACAGTGTGGCATTATCTAAAATAGTAATGCACAGAAAATGTAGGATGAATTGTTACAATTTAAATCTCTTTATTTTGAAATATCTGAGGTACATTCAAGTGAATATATCCAGCAGGTAGTTGGATATATCCCTCCAAAGTTCAAAGGGGAGACCCAGTTAGAAGATAAAGAGTTGGGTCCTTACTTATAAATTCAGTAACTATCATCAAGTCCATCCTCTGGACTACTTATTAGAATAAGAAGAGAGAACACAAAAAATCTAGAGAGAAGTTCTATAAAATGATTTTACACTGTGGATTCAAGGCTTAAATATGAGTATTCCTACTCATTGGTCCATTAACTCTTCTAGGAGAAATAGTTGAAAATGAGAGCCAAAAATAGCATGTAAAGGAAGCCATATGTTATATATAATAGTGAAAAATTAGAAATAACCTTAATGTTATTAATCAAATTTGCAAGTTTATACTAATAAAATGTTTGAAACATAAATTGTGTTGCTTTGAGATCAAAGAAATAAACATAATCCAGTAATCGAAAGTAAATTAAAGCAATTTAAATACTTCCTACAGTCTCTTAAGAAAGACACACATATACACACATATACAATCAGAATATAAGGCACAGAGAAGCCGAGTGGGCTTAGATACTTCAGGGGAACATTAACTTATTGTTTAATGAGAAATGAGTGACAGCAAAAGGGAGGATAGTGAAGGATGACTTCCAGGCCCCTAGTTTATGTATCTTAACAGTGTGGCATTTTATGTTCTCCATTTATGTTTCTCCATTTTATGTTCTCAATATCTTGTAAAAATATTATTTCTCCATTGTTATGTTCTCAATGTCTCTCACTACTTCCTAAGGTCTAATGTCTGAAAAAGGTTGGACCTTTCTCTTGAAATTCTCATAGGTTCTTTTCTTCTCTCAGAAATAAATCTCTACTCTTTCTTATATAAGTCCCCTCTCCTAGGTTCCCAAATTTTGTTTATTTCTTTCTAGTTGTCTTGATTCTGCATCACAAAAGCCCAGGAATAAAGTTAGTGAAGATATATTTTTTAATATAAGTGTATGGAAGATGAGCGAACAGAGCCAAATGTACTCCTGTGGGCAAGGAAGGGGGAAAGAATCTCAACACTTACTCAAAAGGTCATTTTTGTTTTCTATAAAGGTTAAGCAAAAACAGATAAATAAATAAAATAAAATAAAAATAAACACATCAGGATGTCAAATCTTATGTAATCTATAATATGCAATTTGTCATGTAAAAAATATGCTTGGAAAAACCAAAGAAAAATGCTGGAGGGAAACATTTTAGAATTTTTTTTTCCTATGTTTTTCTGGGGAACAGATGGTATTTGGTTACATGAGTAAGTTCTTTAGTAGTGACTTGTGAGATTTTGGTGCACCCATCATCTCAGCAGTATACACTGAACTCAATTTGTAGTCTTTTATCCCTCACCCGGTTCCCACCCTTTTCCCCTTGAGTCCCCAAAGTCTATTGTGTCATTCTTATGCCTTTGAATGCTCATAGTTTATCTCCCACTTATGAGTGAGAACATACAATATTTGGTTTTTCATTCCTGAGTTACCTCACTTGGAATAATAGTTTCCAATCTAATCCAGGTTGCTGCGAATGCCATTAATTTATTCCTTTTTTTTTTTTTTTTTTTTGGCTGAGTAGTATTCCATCATCTGTCTATCTATCTGTCTATCTATCTATCTATCTATCTATCTATCTATCTATCTAGATATACCACAGTTTCTAGAAATTTAATAGCAATTATCACTGGACTTCGAAATTACAAGGGATTGCAATATTTTTCTTTAATCTTGTTATAGGTTCTACGTTTTCTGTAAGTAGGCAAAAAATCTTCCATAAACATAAAACAGGATATTATTTATTTTAAATTAACTTTATTTTAAAAATAATTTAGTTATTCAAACAATAAATTTTAAGTCACACAGCTACTAACAGAAGTAGCTGTATATAGACAAAAGTATTAAGTAAATATTCGCTATTTTTAAATATCAAAAAGTTATATTAGAAAAATACCAGTTTCAAAAATACTCAAGAAAGGATAGTTTATTTCAATTATAAGCTATGTGTGTTTCAATCATTTTACTTAAATTCTATGTTTTCTTACCTGCAAACTGGTAATAATTATTTTAAACTGCATAGGATTGTTGTATGAAAAATGAATGTGTGACACTCTACTATGTCTTAACTTGATTTGATCGACAGTCAGACTTGAGATTCACAGTAGACTTCATCAAGCACCAATTGTACTTGCCTTGAAGAAAATGCGTAGGACCAGTGTCATAGCATGCACAACGACAACACAACAGAGGTCTCATGATTCTCAGACACAGCCTTGGATGTCCCAGTCATTCTGCACCCTGGGTGTGTGGCCACAAGGAATAAAGTTGATTGAATACAACTTCAGCTCGGGAAAACCATCAGCTCTGAGCTCCTCCCTTCAGTTTTTATATCAAGCCATGTGTATGTGACTGAGTAATCACATCTAATCAGGTTTATGTGATTAGCCCCATTTCTTCAGGGCAGCTCCATTTCATTAGTTCCCAATTACTCGCTAAACAACCTTGACAATGAGTTACACACGCTTAATCGTTTCCATGGAACTCTCATTTCTCTTGCATCAATATAGGTAAATATCTAACTATTCCTCAGTTGCTGCTGCAAATCAAAGGTCTAGTCTTCAGGCATTTCCAGAGGGGAGGCCAAAGAAAGAGCTGTTAGTCCTTTTTTGGTATATAAAATGCTCAGGATAGTGCCTGACACGTAGTAAGCAAACAAAAACCTCACAGAATCATTGAATTTGTTTTTTCAAAAGTGGCAAATAAAGTATGTATTCTGATACTGTAATTTAAATAGAACAAAGGAATCCACTGCTTGGTTGTAATATCTTTTCTTCATTGATAATTTTCAAAATGATTGTTGCTAAAATCAGAGGTTATCCCTATGCCTCTGTCAAATTCCTTTCACATCAAATAAAATTAAATCCTATGATGTCCTTGAAATCATGTTGTGTTACAGGTCAGTGGTTATCACAGATGACTTTAAATATTCATTACAGGAATATTGAGGGATGATGGCAAGTCGTGGTCTTGAGAGTCATTGCTGACTTAGGCTATTGGAGTGTGAGTTGGTCATTAAACTGTGAAGGATCATTCATATCAACACGAAAGTCCCCTTGATTAGGAAGTTACCTAGTTGGTAACTGAGAATATTGGTTGAAGGAAGTGAAAGGGTAGTGAAAAGAGAAGTTGGTCCAAGAGCATGGCTTATAAGAGGATTGTGCAAGAAGATGGTAGCTAAACTACTTTTTATAATAAATAACCATGAATTTGGGGGTCAGAGAGTGAAATAGAGAGATGATGGGGACAGAAATAAGGGATAAGAGAATAGATGAGGCAACTTGATAGAAGGCCTCACCCTTTAGAGAAAAGCCAGTAAAATACTCCTCTCAGTGGGATGTACAAGATACTAGTCACAAGAATGTCAAATTCTCATTTTTAACACATCAGTGTTACTGCTTATAAAGCCTCTCTGCATTGCCAGATCTTCAGTTCAATTTATTACTTTTATAGTTTTGGGGAGTAGAATGGTAGCAAATATTACAACTGGGCTATGAACAGATATAACATGACTCACATTGGCCTCTCTGTTGAAGTCAGTGTGATAGAAACAGCTGTTCTTGAGGCACCACAGTCCAGATGTTTGATGTGGTGACTGACAGCAAAGTGAGGTGTAACCTGTGGTCTGGTGAAGCATTCTGTGCAGCAGTGGAGCACAGGTGGATGACTCAGGACACTAAGCTCCTTCTCCCATATTTACCAAGGAAGGCCATGCCAGGGGAAACACACATGCTGATTAAATAAGGAAAGAGAATCGTCTGGATAGAGTTGAAACATTCTCGATAAATATTAATTTTTAACCATTACTAGTTAATTTATTTTAGTTATTCTCTGAATTTGAGCAGAATCTCTTTCTCCTTTTTTTAATTCCTTGGGCTTGTGTGTGCTCTCAAGACTTAGAATGTGAGGTCACAATGTTTCCTGTGATACAGACTTGAAAGAGTATATAGGCCTTTCTCTGTACTCATTGTAGCTCAGTACTATTCCTAGCTTCTTAGCCCCTTCATGGCTTTCTAAAGGAAGGAAAAGCTAATTATTGGTATTTCAGGACTGGGAAAAGCCAAGAAAAAAGGGATTTTTTTCCCTTCCTGTGGCATCAGTTTGATAGCTTGTTTTCTAGATAATAGAGGGAAGGTTACCTATCAAAGGGCACAGTCTTTTCCCAATAGCAATAGTAACAACCTCATTTATTGAGAACCGAATACCTAGAAACTCTGACTCTTACAAGACTTCTTCAAGGTACCTGTTATCTATACTTTAAAATAGCGCACAATTATTCTCATGGAAGTTAAGTGATTTGACAAGTTGACAAAGTGAGTGACAGAGCTAGAACAGAATTAAAACCTCTTGTTATTCCCACTAAACCACCTATAGGTCTTGATAACCACAGACCTTAGAAAACTAAACATTTACTAATTGTTTATTTGTAATTTATTTTCCTAATAATAATGTAACAGATTTCAACTTTCTGTCCAAATTATTCTAATTACTAAAAGGCCTATACACCTGTAATGAAACATGAATTTTGAAATACACTTGCACAGAATATAATAAAGTTTTCTTAATCTTCAGTACTAATGTAGGTGCTTGGTGTCTGAAGACCACTGGCTACCTTGGATGACCTCTAAATGCACCCTCCAGCTCTGTGATTTTATCAAGAAATCACTGACATAGTTACCATATTTTGCATCATAATTTCATAAAATTGTTGTTTATATCTGTAATTTAATGCAAAGCCATATGGTTATCAGAAATAATGGATATTTAATTTGATTATTTAGGCTTTTGAGTTATTTTGTTTCATTCAAGGGAAAAAGAAAAACTTTTGAATTCTATTAATTTTCTGCTTCATAGAGAATTAGACATTTATAAATAAAGAGTTCATAACAGAAGTTCTCAAAGTAAACTTAGGTTGATAGATTCATTTAATGCACAATTCTTATATACGTGTGAAATTTCAAAACTTCATATTTGTGTCATATATTCATAGGTCACAGGAGAGGTAAAATGAGTATCTGGAATATGTCCTGAATACATAAGAACTAATTAGAAAATAAAGTAATATGCTACATTTTAGAAATCAGAAAGGCAGAATGTGGTAATAAAGGGTTTAGTTTGATAAACCGTAAGGTGAGAACCATAAGTGGTTCCGGCCCTTGGATCTGCAAAATAGTTTCACCTACTGTAACCTGGCTAATATATTGCTCCTGGTAGCCTGCTGCCACATCCAAAATTTTCTCCTCAGAGTTTGTCATTTTTGTGAATTCAGGCTCTTCAGAATGTTTCAATTACAAAAAGACGATTTTACATTAACCCGTCAACATAGATTTACTTTCAGTTTCCTAACTTAAAGTAGGGATTTGAAACAAAAAGAGCTAAAACAGGTAAATGGTGGAGAGTTTGGGGGAGATTGTGAGCATATGAAATTGATGATGGTGGTCTTTGTAACAGCATCCCTAATTCACCCCACAGGGGCATGGAGGCACTGACTTCTTGCAAGGGAGAGAGGCACTAGGGAAAGAAGATGTTGGAGACAGTAACAAAGCAAAATTTTCTCATGTGCAGTTTATACAAGGATGGCTCACAAATAGAGTTATTCTACTCATGAAGGAAAAAGAAATACAACAAATCAAATGATCCACCTGAAATTATTTCCTCCTTAGCTACACAAACAGGTAAAAAGAAATCCATACATTACATTTTACAATTTTATTCTGAAGAAGTGTCCACTTCTGAGCAAGATGGAGTAGGTGGGACTGGATTCACCCTCCAGCCTGAAGCAATAAAAAAAAAAAAAAAAAAGAAACCTGGCAACACATACAAAACAATGATTTTCAAGGCATCAGCTATCAGATAATGAAGAGTAGTCATCCCTAAGAAACAAACAAGGTGAGCCCTATTGCTTGAACTTACTACCATGAAAGAGTTTCCAGGCAACAGTACAGGGAGAGGGATTTGTGGAGAGCTGAGTGTTTGAGGAGACCTAGACAGATGAAATTCACGGGACAGAGTACCTGAGAGGAGAGCTGCACAGAGACAGACCAGAGATCTGCAGAAGCTTCCTTTTAGTATTCGACTGAGTTTATATCAGCACATGCATGTGAGGAAAGTTCCCAAGACCTGGGAAAGAATAAAGCTGAAATAATTAGAGATAATAATGCCAAGCACTCATAGAGGGTTAAGAATTGTACCTGTGTCCAGTAGCCAGACTGAATAACTTCATGATTTATGAAACATTTGGTAGGATATTGCTTCGGTAGTTACAAATATTTTCCTCCAGATTCAGTACGGTCTTGTGCTGCTTAACAAATCTTAAAAGCAAGACCTAAAAGAATCAAACTGTTTCTAAACAACTGCATTCCAGAACAAAGATCAAGAAGGCATGCATAGAAACAGGAAAATAAGACCCAAATGAGGAGAAAAATCAATCAATCAAAACAGATCATAAATTGGTCCAGATGTTAGAATTACCAGATAAGGGCACTAAAAAACAGTTATTACAACTGTATTCCAGATGTTCAAAAAGTTAAGTAGAAATATGAGATATGAAAAAGATTCAAATCAAACTTATAGAGACAGAAACTACAAGGTATAAGATGAAAAGTACATTGGAAGGGATGAATGGCAAATAAGATGTTGAAGAGAAGGTTAGTGATTTGAAGATATAGCAATGGAAATGATCCAAAATTAAACACAAAGAGAAAAAAAGGATTAGAAAACAAAGCAAAGCAAACAAAACACCCCAAAACTGTGACAACTTTACAAAGTCTAAGACATGCAAAATTGGACTCCCTAAAAAAGGGAGTGAGGATAAAAGGTTTTGAAGAAATAATGGCTAAACTTAAACAGGATGAAAACTATGAATACATAGATTAAAAAAAGAAAAATATCTTGAATTTCCAGGCACCAGCATGGGGAGAGTGATCCATGGAAAGCCTAATGTTTAAGGAGACTCAGTCAGATGAAATTCCCAGGACAGAGTACCTGAGAGGAGAGCTGCAAAGAGACAGACCAAAGACAGACCAAAACAAAACAAAACAAAACAAAACAAAACAAATAAATCCCAAGCACAAGAAACACACAAACGAAAGACCATACATATTTTCTTTCTTAATTATATCTCTTGCTTTTCTGTCATTCTGTCAATAAGCAGGAAATGTTTTCCTGAAATATAATTATCTTCTCTAATTCTTGAATAATATTTTTTTTGAAAATATTTTGTCTGTCTTTTTTCTTCTATGGAAAAGTTGTGCTCTCATTTCACTCTAATTTTGGTTCCTCTGTAGGTGCTCCCTATTTTCTTTCTGGTTTCTTAATGCATTTTCTTTATCTTCAGTGTGTTTTGATGTGCAGCCATTGGGGATTTATGTTTACCTTGTCTTTATTTTTCAAAATGTTATTTATGATTCTTAAGACTTTTTGAGCTTCTTGAATGTGAAGTTTCACAAACCTCATGGGTTTGGAGAAAATTAGAACCATTTATCACTTTGAATATGGTCTCTTCACCATTCTGTCTGTTCTGTTTCTTGGTATTCCTTTTAGATGAATACCGAAGCCTTTTCTTCTATCGTTGTCTGTTAATCTTACTAACATATTTTCCTTTCATCTATTTCTTTTCAGCTGTGTCTAATATGCTCTAATTTGTTGATTTAGTTTTAAATGTCAGTGCCTACATTTTCCTTTTCAACAGATCTATTTGCCTTTTAAAAATGGACCTATTCTTTTTTATATAATGTGCTTTATTTTTCATATTATAATTTAAAATTTTATAAAGATACATATCTTACATAGTTATATATCTTCTATATAGATAGTTATATATCTTATATAGATAATTATACATCGATAGCTATTTAAGTATATAGTTGTTATATATAGTTATTTTTATCTAGTTATATAAAAGTTATATTTGTCAGTCTATCTTAAGGGTTGGAGATTTAATCTATCTATTGTTTCTGCTAACTTGTGGCTTGTTTGTTTTTCTTATGACTTAAGATTTTTTCTTGTGAGCCTTTCTTCAAGAGGTTTTTAAAAACATTTATTGTATTTATCCTATGAGTACATTTTGGAACTGCATCCTGGTCATATCTCTGTAGAATATTTTTTCCTGTGCTTTTGCAAAGTGGTCAAGGATACCACTGGCTCAAAATCAGTTTTTATGTTCCCTTTCTTGCGTGTGTGTGTGTGTGTGTGTGTGTGTGTTTGAAGGGAAGAGGATCTC
>NW_020264470.1:602-2272 GCF_003255815.1 Theropithecus gelada | reverse complement strand
GGAATCTGAGAACAGATATTTCTTATCCCTTTGAAGTCTACAGGGCCATAGGAAATATCCTCCGATAACAAAGAGAAAGAAGCTTTTTGAGAAACTTCTGTGTGTTCTGTGAAATCATCTCACAGAGTTACAGATTTGCCCTCAAGAAGCCTTTTACTAACACAGATCTTGTGGAATTGGCAAAGTGATATTTGGAAGCCCATAGAGGTCTAAGGGGAAAAAGGAAATATCCTCAGATGAAACCTGGAAAGAAGCTTTCTGAGAAACTGCTTAGTGTTCTGTTAATTCATCTGACAGAGTTACATCTGTATTTCGTGGATCTCTTTGCTAGCCTTATTTCTGTGAAATCTGAGAACAGATATTTCGGATCCCCTTGAAGAGTATAGGGACGAAGGAAATATCCTCTGATAACAAAGAGAAAGAATCTTTCTGAGAAACTTCTTTGTGTTCTGTGAAATCATCGCACAGCGTTACAGACTCCCCTCAAGAAGCCTTTCGCTAAGACAGTTCTTGTGGAATTGGCAAAGTGATATTTCGAAGCCCATAGAGGGCTATGGTGAAAAAGGAAATATCCTCAGCTGAAATCTGTAAAGAAGCTTTCTGAGAAACTGCTGTGTGATGTGTGACTTCCAACTCACAGAGTTACATCTGTATTTCCTGGATCTCTTTGCTAGCCTTATTTCTGTGGAATCTGAGAACAGATATTACGGATCCCTTTGAAGACTCTCGGGCCAAAGTAAATATCCTCCGATGACAAAGAGAAAGAAGCTTTCTGAGAAACTTCTTTGTGTTCTGTGAAATCATCTCACAGAGTTAGAGCTTTCCCCTCAAGAAGCCTTTCGCTAAGACAGTTCTTGTGGTATTGGCAAAGTGTTATTTGGAAGCCCTTAGAGTTCTATGGTGAAAAAGGAAATATCGTCAGATGAAATCTGGATAGAAGCTTTCTGAGAAACTGCTTAGTGTTCTGTTAATTCATCTCACAGAGTTACATCTGTATTTCCTGGATCTCTTTGCTAGCCTTATTTCTGTGGAATCTGAGAACAGATATTACGGATCCCTTTGAAGACTATCGGGCCAAAGTAAATATCCTCCGATGACAAAGAGAAAGAAGCTTTCTGAGAAACTTCTTTGTGTTCTGTGAAATCATCTCACAGAGTTAGAGCTTTCCCCTCAAGAAGCCTTTCGCTAAGACAGTTCTTGTGGTATTGGCAAAGTGTTATTTGGAAGCCCTTAGAGTTCTATGGTGAAAAAGGAAATATCGTCAGATGAAATCTGGATAGAAGCTTTCTGAGAAACCACTCTGTTATGTGTGACTTCCAACTCACACAGTTACATCTGTATTTCGTGGATCTCTTTGCTAGCCTTATTTCTGTGGAATCTGAGAACAGATATTTCGGATCCCTTTGAAGACTCTAGGGCCAAAGGTAATTTCCTCCGATAACAAAGACAAAGAAGCTTTCTGAGAAACTAATTTGTGTTCTGTGAAATCATCTAACACAGTTACAGCTTTCCCCTCAAGAAGCCTTTCGCTAAGACAGTTCTTGTGGAATTGGCAAAGTGATATTTGGAAGCCCATAGAGGGCTATGGTGAAAAAGGAAATATCCTCAGATGAAATCTGGAAAGAAGCTTTCTGAGAAACTGCTTAGTGTTCTGTTAATTCATCTCACAG
>NW_020264470.1:0-557 GCF_003255815.1 Theropithecus gelada | reverse complement strand
AGTGTTCTGTTAATTCATCTCACAGAGTTACATCTGTATTTCGTGGATCTCTTTGCTAGCCTTATTTCTGTGGAATCTGAGAACAGATATTTCTTATCCCTTCGAAGACTCTAGGCCAAAGGAAATATCCTCTGATAACAAAGAAAAAGAAGCTTACTGAGAAACTACTTTGTGTTCTGTGAAACAATCTCACAGAGTTACAGCTTTACCCTCAAGAAGCCTTTTGCTAAGACAGTTCTTGTGGAATTGGCAAAGTGATATTTCGAAGCCCATAGAGGGCTATGGTGAAAAAGGAAATATCCTCAGATGAAATCTGGAAAGAAGCTTTCTGAGAAACTGCTCTGTGATGTGTGACTTCCACTCACAGAGTTACATCTGTATTTGGTGGATCTCTTTGCTAGGCTTGTTTCTTTGGAATCTGAGAAAAGATATTTCGGATCACTTTGAAGACTATTGGGGCAAACCAAATATCCTCCGATGACAAAGAGAAAGAAGCTTTCTGAGAAACTACTTTGTGTTCTGTGAAATCATCTCACTGAGTTACATCTTTCCCCTCA